>NC_092340.1:321637500-321937500 GCF_046630445.1 Rutidosis leptorrhynchoides
TAAAACTGCATGTATTCTCATCCCAAAAATATTAGATTTTAAAAAGTGGGACTATAACTCACTTTCACAGATTATCAATTCGTCGAGAATTAGACTTGGCCACGGGTTGATTCACGAACCTATAACAAATATATACATATATCAAAGTATGATAAAAATATATTCATATCATATATTATTATGTTTTAACGATTTAAATTGTTATGTTAGCAGTCCAACGTTAGTAGTCCACAATTAGTAGTCCATAGTTAGTAGTACATAATTAAATCAATATATTATCTCGAATCAATCCACGACCCATTGTATACATGTCTCAGACTCGATCACAACTCAAAGTATATATATTATTTTAGAATCAACCTCGACCCTCTATATGCTAACTCGAGCATTACCGCGTATAGAGTGACTTACGATTATTCCAAATAATATATATAGATGACGTCGATATGATATGTCAAAACATTGTATACGTGTCTATGGTCTATCAAGATTACATAATATATGTTAGATTACATGTATAATACAATATAAGTTAGTTAAGTTATGGTTAGTATAGATTTGTTATAAAATTTTCGTAGCTAAAACTAGCAATTTATCCAATTTTGTTTTACCCATCATTTCTTCGTTTCAAATCCGTTTTGAGTGAATCAAGTTGCAATGGTTTCATAACGAACTAAAATTTATGAAACTAAATAGAAAAAGTATAAGTTTATAGTCGGAAATACAGGTTACAAGTCGTTTTTGTAAGAGGTAGTCATTTCAGTCGAAAGAACGACGTCTAGATGACCATTTTGAAAAACATACTTCTACTTTGAGTTTAACCAAGATTTTTGGATAAAGTTTCATGTTCATATGAAATATCATTTTACCAGAAGAACAACTTTTAAATCAAAGGTTTTCATAGTTTTTAATTATCCAACCCAAAACAGCCTCCGGTTTTACTACGACGGCGTATGTCCGTTTTTACGGTGTTCTTCGTGTTTCCAGGTTTTAAATCATTAAGTTAGCATTTCATATAGATATAGAACATGTGTTTAATTTATTTTAAAAGTTAAGTTAGAAGGATTAAATTTGTTTGCGAACAATTTTAGAATTAACTAAACTATGTTCTAGTGATTACAAGTTAGAATCTTCGAATAAGATAGTTATATATATATATATATATATATATATATATATATATATATATATATATATATATATATATATATATATATATATATATATATATATATGAATCGAATGATGTTATGAACATCATCACTACCTTAAGTATAGTAGGTAAACCTACTGGAAATGACAAGAAATGATCTAGAGCTTCAAAGGATCATGGATGGCTTGAAAGTTCTTGAAGTAGAATCAAGACACGAAAATAAGTTCAAGTAAGATTTCTACTCGAATTAAGGTAGTTATAGTTATAGAAATTGAATCAAAGCTTGAATATGAATATTACCTTGATTTAGGATGATAACCTACTGTAAATAACAAAGATTTAGTGAGGTTGGATGATCACTTGAAATGGATTTGCAAGATTGGAAGTAAGTTAACAAACTTGGAAGTGTTCTTGATGTGTTCTTGAGTAGTTGTTTTGTAAGTTGATCTAGGTTAGGATTTTTGAACTAGGTTAAGCTAGATTTTGATGAAGATGATGAAGAATACTTAGAACAATGAGAGAAAACTTGAGAGAGAGTAGTTTGATGCATGTAAGTTGGAAAATGAATGTGTTTGCTGTAGGTGAAGTTCACGTGAATATTGGAGTCAAATATAGGCTCCATGAGTTTTTATTTTTGTTAGATATTTCATGCTAGATGTTAAATGATGGTTCCCACATGTTTAGGTGACTCATTAAGGCTACTAAGAGCTGATCATTGAAGTGTATATACCAATAGTATGTACATCTAGGAACTGGGTATTGTACGAGTACGAATACAGTTGCATACGAGTAGAATTGTTGATGAAAATGAATGAGAATGTAATTGTAAACATTTTTGTTAAGTAGAAGTACTTTGACATGTGTCATGAAGTCTTTCAAAAGTGTATTAATACATCTTAATACACTACATGTATATGCATTTTAACTGAGTCGTTAAGTCATCGTTAGTCGTTACATGTACATGTTGTTTCGGAACCTTTAAGTTAACGATTTCGTTAAATGTAATTAATCCCATTGTTATTATATCTAATGAGATGTTAAATTGTTACATTATCATGATAACATGATGTACTAATATATCTTAATATGATATATAAATATTAAGACGTTATTACAACGATAATCGTTACGTATAGATATCGTTTTGAATTTCTTAAGTTAGTAGTCTTGTTTTATGTATAAAGTTCATTGTTAATATACATAATGGGATACTTAATTATCATTTCATCATGTTATATATATATATATATATATATATATATATATATATATATATATATATATATATATATATATATATATATATATATATATATATATATATATATATATATGTTCATATATATAATATCATGTCATATAAAAGTTATAACGTTCGTGAATCATCGGACAAACTGGGTGGTCAAACGTTAACACAAAATCCGTTTCAGTTAATCAAGTCTTAACAAGTTTGATTGCTTAACATGTTGGAAATATTTATTCATGTAAATATTAATCTCATATAATATATAATCATGGAAAAGTTCGGGTCACTACATCAATTTTCTTTGGCATTGAAGGGGTAGAGCTAGATTTTGGAACTTTATTAGAAGTATTTGCATTTGAAGCTCCTTCTCCATCAAATGATACTTTTCTTTTTAATACAAATCCTTCAAGTGTTCCTTGCATCTATATATTATTATTAATCGATATCAACTATAAAGCATAGATAATAAAAACTACACATGATATAAATTTAGGCATTTGAATTAAATTAAGCATAGACTCTAAAAATTAATAAACCCTAACAAATTAAATAGTTAAAAAAATGGAATATAGAAAAGAAAACTACCTGAAAGTGAGGTAATTGAAAATTTTCTCGAAATCGTGAGTAATTGTTGAGTAAAAAGATATTGGATACTAGTAACTCATATGATTCTATATTCTTGAAGTTAAAAGTATAAAAATGGGTGTCTGCAACTTGAAAGAAAATCAAATACGGAGTATAAAAATCTACACAATTGGGGCACATTGCCTCTTTTAATGTTTATATTATAAACTTAATAAAATATTATGGGCCTTTTAATTTATCTTGTTGGGTCATTGGGGTCACTTAAATTTTTAATGGGGTCACTTAAATAAAAAGCTCATACAATATATATAAATTGGGCTATAGGAAGTGGAAGTTATGGATTTTTGAGTGGGGTCACAGGCCCACCCTACCATACATGTGCCTTCGCCTCTGCTAGTAGTATATGACTACAACACCTATGCACAAATTCTTATTGGTGGATAGGTTGCGAAACGGGAGGGGTGATGGGATAAAGGTCTCCGGTGCTGTCGCACCGAAGGAGAATCTGACGAGTCAGAAAATCCTTCATAGAAAAGCCAAACTCATCAAATTCAATAGAAACTTTATTATCACGAGTAATTTGGCGAACAGAGATAAGATTTTTGACAATATTAGGAGTAACTAAAATATTATTGAGGTGAAGTGGTCGGTGGATGTTTGGCAATATGCTATGACCAGTGTTAGTAACAGGAATTGTCGAACCGTCACCAACAACAACATTAGGATATATGCGATTATTAAAAATAGTACTCAGATTATTAATGCTAGAGGTAAGGTGAGAAGTTGCACATGTATCCATGTTCCAACCCGTAGAACCGGAGTCATGTAATGTCTGAGCAGAGTATGTGTGGGGAAAAAACATGTCTTGACCACTGTAAGAGATTTTTGAAGCTATCTGAGTGTTAAGACTGGGCTGATAATAGTAGGCCTGTGGAGGCCCAAATCCAGGTGGTGGCTGTTGGGCTCGAAATTGCTGAGCCGTACCCATATTATTTATTAGTTGCTGTTGAGCTTGAATGACTTGTAGGATATGGGCTTGTGAAAGTCCAGTAGACATTTTGTGAATATTTGAACTTTGAAGAATTCACGATTTGCTGATTCGAGTAATTAATGGTTGTCGCAATATTTAAGAATTGTAGGTATATAGTCTTGCACAAATGCCTAAATAATAAAGAAACTGTTATAATTCAGTAGGCTTATAACTACCTTTAGTGGCCTAGTTTTACAAATAATAATTTGTAGAAGAGAGAATATGAGAAGTATATTTATTATCGAATATGTGTGTATTAAGATGTATGTGTGCGATATTGCAACTTACATTATGCACATATATATAGTACAAGTTTTGCTATCCATATTTGACTAATTACCATCCATATTTGACTACTAAATTTACAACACTCCCCCTTGGATGGTAATTTTTTTTAAAGAGCAACTAGTACTGCCTCGTTAAAAACCTTGCTAAAGAAAACCCAGTGGGATAAAACTTTGGCTAAGGGAAAAAGAGTGCAGTATAGATTTGATTCCCCCTCAAGTAGCGTACGCCTGAATTGTTACATCTTCTGAACATGCCTCGTGCCAATATTATGAACGTGTGTTCTGAAAATAGCAATTGGAAGTGCTTTGGTGAAAAGATCAGCAAAGTTTTTGCTTGACTGAACATATCTCCTTTCATTCTGATTGTCCTTAATGAGATCTTGAGTATATGATAAGAATCTAAGGTTTTCATCTGAAACTGTATCATCTAAATTTTTTATGTACAAGTTTAGCCCCTGTGATTTGTCTACAGTCTCCTTCATGGTTTGCTCAAACCCTTGTTTCAATTCCTATTCCCTTTTAGTCTTTTCTGACCCTTACCAACATACCATTATTTTCCATCAAACTTATGACCGTTAAGACCGTCTATGGCTTTGGCCCCTCGTCAGCATTTATATTTTGTTCTGTCACTTTTGATACTCTTCTTTCATTTGTATTATGCAAGCTGCATTATCTTCATATATAGTTGTTGGTGAAGATAGTTGTTGGTCTTTTATAGCGTTCTAGTCCACAAGAATCAATAATGATTTGTGTCATTGATCTCAACCAAACACATTTTCGAGTAGTTTCATATAATGCAATCACTTCGGCATGATTTGATGATGTTGCAACAAGTGTTTGTTTTTGAGAACGCCATGATATCGCGGTACCTCTATTTAGGAATAAATATCAGTAGTTTCTCAAAGGTATTGAAATATGTGTTTGATCCCATTTCAGCATCTTTTGGTAGGTGCTGAGCTGAACCTTGCCAACAAATGAACTGCAAAAGAAATGTCAGGTCTTGTACAATTTGTAAGATACATAAGAGCTCTAATTGCACTAAGATATGGTACTTCTGATCCGTTAAGATCTTCATGATCTTCATGGTGATAAAATGGATCAGTGTCAATATTAAGTGATCTAACAACTATAGGAGTATTTTTTGCCTTGTCCATACTAAAAACGTTTTAAAATATTTTCTGTATAAGTTGTTTGATGTACAAATAAACCATTAGGCATATGCTCAATATGCAAACCAAAGCAATACTTGGTTTTTTCGAGATCTTTCATTTCAAATTCTTTTTTTTTTTTTTGAGAAGTTGAATGGCTTCATGGATCTCTTTATTTATACCTATGATGTTAAGATTATAGACATAAACAGCTTACAATCACATATCCTGACATTGTTTTCTTAATAAGAACACATGTGCAAATAATATTATTTGTATACCCTTTTTCTTATCAAGTAATCACTTAATTGGGTATACCATATGCGATCCGATTGTTTCAACCCATATAAAGACATTTGTAATTTAATTGAGTACATTTCTTTGTGTTTTGCATTTGATGCTTCTGATATCTTAAATCTTTCAGGTATCTTCATATATATATATCACTATCAAGTGATCCATAAAGATCAGCAGTAATAACATCCATGAGATGCATTTCTAGATTTTTAGAAACTGACAGGCTGATTAAGTATCTAAAAGTAATTGCATCCATAACAGTGGAATAAGTTTCATCATAATCAATTCCCGGTCTTTGAGAAAAATCTTGAGTTACAAGTCTAGCTTTTTACCTTGTAACTTCATTTTTCTCATTTCATTTTCGCATAAAAATCCATCTATACTCCACATGTTTCACATCTTTAGGTGTGAGAACGATAGATCCGGAAACTTTTCTTTTATTGAGCGATTCAAATTCAGCTCGTATTGCTCTTTTTCAATGATCCCAATCGTATCTATTTTTCATGATAGATTTGGTTCTGGATCATCATCATCATTCATGATGTCATATGTAACATTTTATGAAAATATCTCATCAAGATTTTTCATGTCATTTCGTTCCATAATATTTTTGAATGTGTATAATTGATTGCAATTTCCGTATTGACATCATCAATCTCCTCTGCAGAAGGAGTATTGATTTGTGGTTCTTCTTGAACACTTTCTTTTACCTCATTATCAGCTGATTTTTTTCGAGGATTTTTATCTTTGGAACCAATTGGTCTCTCACGTTTTTGGCGTGACAAAAACTCATGAGTGATATTATTCCAAGCTTTTAGAATTTCAATTCTAGCTGAAACATTTACTGTTAGTACCAAAGCTTAGTATAAATTCTGTTAGTACCAACAACTAACACATATCATGTCCTAATACTCACTTAGCCCATCCCCAACATGTTATGTTTGACATGACACTTCTAAGTTTGGGAACATGACATGTCGATCACAATGCACATGCGGCCAAACTTAGCTCTGATACCAACTTGTGACACCGCAATTTTTTTTTTTTAATAAATACGTGGCGGAAGCATAATATTAATTAAATACGATATCGACATTTGTACAAACCGATGTCACGAGTCATTAAATCAATTTACATATTAACAGGAAGAGACGTAAATACATTATGTTTTCAAAAGTACGCGGTTCATATTCTAAAAGACCACATCAGAGTTAACCCTGTCAAACATAACATCATCATGCCCGTCTTCTCCCAAAAGCACTATCTACAAAAGCTAACAACCTGCAGGGAGGAGATGGAGGGGAATTAGCACGAAGCTAAGTGAGTACGACTAACTACAGGCCATAGCATACAAAACTGTTATACTAATCATGTCACAATAGTCTAACACACAAACATCACCCAAGTGTCGTCTACAGAGACTCTGGCGGCTCGGCCAAACCATTAACCACCAGCTGATCGGACTGGGGCTTACCAGAAGTTCCTCCACCACCGTATGTATATACATAATCCACACGCAACGGACGCATCATTCACATATATATACACCACGGCTGTCTAGGCCACCACATGAGGAACCCAACCCGCAGGTTGATCTCTCCTACCGAGGCCACCACACAATAGGGACGCACTGGGCTCCAGCAGACAAGCATCGACCAACATGCAGTCATCACAAGAACTAACTAACCACAACAATAAGTATATCTAACAAGCATGGCAATCATAATATAACATGCTTCTATATACTATATTCTCTAGTTAGTCTCACTCACCGATTACCAGCAAACGAGAAGGTGTTCAGCTATCTAATCACTGAACCTTCTCTTTCTCCTTTTCTCCTGAGAAATAAATATACACGAGTTAGTTTATGTCCATAAACGCCAAATAACACAATACAGAAAATTTTTGTCAGAAAACTGTCCGCTAAAAATTTTCTGCTTAATACTTGTGCACTTTCAAAATTTACATCATAAACATCAAAATACAAACAGGCAGCATAACAGCTAAAAATCAACACTTATGTAAAATATTCTGTCCTGGACACTCAGTCGGTCGACTGTCTACACAATCGGTCGACTGACCTTCTCAGTCGGTCGGTTCACTTGGTATTACATCAATCGGCCGAATGTAAATCTCAGTCGGTCGGTTGTCTTCGTTAATCAGCCGGTTCAACCCTCAGTCGGTCGACTGTCGACCGACAGTCGGCCGACTGTGTTCATCTTCATCAGAAACTGAACAAAGGCTACGGACTTCAAGCTAAAATCACCAAATCTTGATCTAGAGCTCGTTTTCAACACCAAAACTTGCCACAACTCAATTACTACATGTTATAGACTATAAACCCACAAAGTTTTGACCATAACAACATCAAATCCATGGATTTTGACACAAAATCAAGCTTTTTACAAAACTTACACAAAACTATAAATTTAACCATGAATTGAACACAAAAACACATATTTCTTACCTTGTTAGAATCAGTAGACAACAAGGAATAAGATTCCAAGATCAATTTGAGCTCAAGAACAAGTTTTGATGATTAGGGTTTCAAAGGAGAAAGAATTAGGTACGGGGTATTATTTTGGGAAGGATCTGGAAAGTGCAAGAAATGCACTGCACAAGTCATCAAAAGTGGGTTAAAATCCCACACTGTGTGACACACGGGTATTTACCAGTTATCTGATATCTTCCGTACATCATTTGGCAACCCAGACGAAGTCCAAATTAAATAAACAAACCTGTTCTGTGACCCTTGTCACAAACTGGTCCTAACCACATCATTATTTAATAATAAATATTAAATAAAAATAAAAGCATATAATAACACAATACAAAGTTAAGGGCAAAATAGTAATCTTACATCTAGGCCCGATTGAGGATGTTACAAATATACCCCCCTTAAGAAGATTCCGTCCTCGGAATCTGGTCAAGGTCAAACAACTGGGGATAGCGCGCCCTCATTAACTCCTCGGTTTCCCACATCAAGTTAGAACCTAAACTGTGTCGCCATTCCACTAACACCATTGGAATCTGTTTCTTTCTTAACTTTGTGACTTTCTTGTCCACTATTCTAACCGGCTCTTCTACTAGTTTCTTAGTCAAGTCGACTTTCAAATCTTTCAATGAAAGAATCTGACTTTCATCATCTACTTTGCACTTTCTCAGATAGCACACGTTGAACGTGTTGTGAATTCCTGCTAACTCTGATGGAAGATCTAAAACAACAGTTTGATCATTCAGAATTTCTATGATTGGAAATGGCCCAATAAACCTCGGAGCTAGTTTACCACGTTTACCAAATCTGATCACCCCTTTCCATGGCGAAACTTTCAGATAAACACGATCACCTACATTAAATGTCACCGGACGTCTGCGCGGATCAGCATACATCTTTTGTCGGTCTCTGGCTGCTTTTAACTTCTCACGTGCAATTTCAACCTTTTCTGCAGTTATCTGAACAATTTCGGGACCTGCAAATTGTTTCTCACCTGCTTCTAACCAACACGTAGGAGTTCTGCATTTTCGACCATACAACATTTCATACGGTGGCATTCCGATACTCGAATGATATGAATTGTTGTAAGCAAACTCTATCAGTGGAAGATGCGAATCCCAAGAACCACCATATTTTAAGACACATGCTCTTAACATATCTTCTAATGTCTGAATCGTCCGTTCACTCTGACCGTCTGTTTGTGGATGATATGCTGTACTCAGATTTACACGTGTACCCAAATTCTGTTGTAAACTATTCCAGAAGTTCGATACAAACCTAGTATCTCTGTCAGAAACTATAGACAACGGTACACCATGTCGACTAACGATCTCTTTCAAGTACAATTCTGCCAAATCACTTAATGAAGCTGTTTTACGAGTAGCTAAAAAGTGAGCACTCTTTGTTAAACGATCCACAATCACCCAGATCATGTCGTGTCCTTTCTGGGTTCGGGGTAAATTGGTTACAAAATCCATCGTTATATGATCCCATTTCCACTGAGGAATTTCTAACTGTCTTAGAGATCCATACGGTTTCTGATGTTCTGCCTTAACTTGCGCACAAATATGACATTTTTTGACAAAATTTGCAACATCTGTCTTCATTGTCGGCCACCAATACAATGTTTTCAAGTCTCTATACATCTTAGTACTACCTGGATACACTGATAATCTCGATTTATGCGCTTCGGTAAGGATTAAATCCCTCAAGTCTCCAAGCATGGGCACCCAAATTCGATCTTTATAGGTCTTTAATCCTCTAGAATCATTGCATAGGTTAAATTTTCTTTTAGTCATTTGTTCAGTCTTTAGGTTTTCATCATTCAAAGCTACTAACTGTACGGTTTTCAATCGATCAATCAAGTCTGAAACTATCTCAATTCTCATAAATTTGGCATTTTCGACTGTTTTCTTACGACTCGGAGCATCTGCGACCACATTTGCTTTACCCGGATGGTACTTAATCTCACAATCGTAGTCTTTAATCAATTCTAAACATCGACGTTGACGCATATTTAATTCTTTCTACGAAAAGATATATTAAAGACTCTTATGATCTGTATAGATTTCACAATGTGTACCATACAAATAATGTCTCCAAAGCTTCAAATCAAACACAACTGCAGTTAACTCTAAATCGTGAGTAGGGTAGTTTCGTTCATGATTCTTCAACTGTCGTGAAGCATACGTTATAACTTTATTTCTCTGCATCAAAACGCAACCCAGACCTGCACATGACGCATCACAGTAGACCACAAAATCTTCTGTTCCCTCTGGTAAAGCTAAAACCGGCGCTTGACATAACAACTGTTCGAGAGTCTGAAAAGCCTTTTCTTGTTCATCAGTCCATCGAAAGGCTACATCTTTTCTAGTTCACTTATTCAATGTACCTGCTATTTTAGAGAAGTCTTTGATAAATCGGCGGTAATAACCTGCTAAACCCAGAAAACTCTTAATTTCTGTCGGCATTTTCGGTGAGTTCCAATTCATTACGGCCTCTATCTTAGACTGATCTACTTTAATACCCTGTTCACAAATCACATGACCCAGAAACTGTACTTCCCGCAACCAAAATTCACATTTGGAGAACTTAGCGTACAATTGTTCCTATTTCAAAAGTTCTAACATCAACCTCAGATGCGTAGCATGATCTTTCTCGGTTTTCGAATATATCAAGATATCATCTATGAAGACAATCACAAACTTGTCAAGATACTGACGACACACCCTGTTCATTAAATCCATAAACACTGCTGGTGCGTTTGTTAACCCGAATGGCATAACTAAAAATTCATAATGACCATATCTAGTTCTAAACGCTGTTTTCGGTATATCATTCTCTGCAACACGTACCTGATGATACCCTGAACGTAAATCAATCTTTGAAAAGTAGGAAGCACCCTGTAACTGATCAAATAAGTCATCTATTCTGGGTAACGGATGCTTATTCTTGATTGTTCTCTTATTTAAGTCGCGGTAATCTATACACATACGTAGCGACCCATCTTTCTTTTTCACAAACAACACAGGAGCACCCCACGGTGAAGAACTTGGTCGGATAAACCCCTTATCTAACAGTTCCTGAATCTGAGACATCATTTCTCGGATTTCTGATGGAGCTAATCTGTAAGGAGCTTTTGCAACTGGCGTAGCACCTGGAACCAAATCAATTTTATACTCTACTTCACGTACTGGAGGTAATCCTGGTAAATCATCTGGAAATACTTCTGTAAATTCTGACACAACGGGAATATCGGTCACCTGCTTCTTTTCTTTCTTAACATCAATCACGTAGGCTAAGAATGAATCACACCCTTTCGTTATCGACTTCTGAGCTTTCATTAGGGAAACCATAGGAAAGTTAAATCCACTGCGCTCTCCCCTAGCTATCACTCGGGATCCGTCGGTCAAACTGAAAGAAATCATCTTCTTATCACACTTAATATTAGCCCTATTAGCTCTTAACCAATTCATGCCTATGACTACATCAAAGCTAGGTATAGGCATCAACAAACAGGTTAAAGTAAAGGAATGGCCGTCAATTTCGATGGTAATTCCAGACACAGATGATGTGCATGGAACCATTTTACCATCAGCTACTTCTATTCCCAAAGGCGCATCTAACATTCTAACAGGCAACTTCAACTTATCACAAAAACCTAAGGACATAAAAGATCGATTCGCCCCTGAATCAAATAACACACGAGCTGGCAAGGAATTAACCAAGAACATACCGGTAATGACGTCATCAGTAGCGGTTGCAGCATCTACCGTCATCTGAAACGCCCTTGCCTCTGCTATTGGAGGATTCTTTCTCTTCTGCCCGGCGGTAGAAGCAGAAGATCCCCCAGAAGCTGCTGACCTCGCCCCTGACCCTGCCCCAGAACCAACTCTTGATGCAGATGGACAATTCGCTGATCTATTACCTACCTGATGACAAGTCCAACACACATCGGACTTAAAGGAACAAGTTATTGTTTCATGACCTAGTACTCCACATCTCAAGCATCTTCGGGTCATTGGAGAACATGGACCGGCATGAGTCGACTTACAAACATTACACCAACCAGACTGACTAGAACCCGATCCACTCATACCAGATTTACTTTTTTGTTTAAACCCACCTTACTTCTTACCACGAAATCCTGATTGCTTACTTGATTGCTGAGTAGACTGACCACCAGTTTGACTTTCTGATTTTCCCCCAAAAGGTCCACCTTTTGAACTTTCTCTTTTCGCTGCCATTATATCACCTTCTGTCACTTTAGCCATCTCATGAGCCTGTGCCAATGTGGTTGCAAATCTCGCAACTGTTCTATATTCTGGCTTAATCACCCGCATAAAATGTTGAATCTTATCCTTTTCAGTCGGTACCCACTGTTGAACAAACCTTAGCTTAGATGTGAAATCTCTGAAAACCTCATCAATCGTCATACTTTCTGTCATCTTCATACTCAGAAACTCGGTTTTCAATCTTTCCATCTCATACTCAGAACAATACTGCTCCCAAACCTTAGCAGCAAACTGTTCCCAAGTTATCTGACTGATCTGTTCTTTAGGTAAATATGCAGTGATAGAGTCCCACCATTCCATTGCTTCACCCTTGAGAAGTCTACTTGTAAACAATACCATAGATTCAGGCTCACAGAAACATGCTTCTAATGCTCGTTCCACTTCTCTTAACCAATTGAGCGTCGCTGTAGGGTTTGTGTGACCACTGTACTCAGGGGGTTTGCTGTCCATAAACTATTTATAGGTACACTTCCTTCTTGTCTCAGGGACTTGAAATGGGTACATCATTTGATTAGGAAAAGTCTGGTTAAACAGAAATGGCATTTGATAGTTTTGATAGGTATTTGGTGGAAACTGTGATTGGGAACTGCCACCGGCTTGATTATAAAGGTTTGGAGGAAAGGTTGTGTTTAACGCAGTGGTATTAGGGTTCCATTGCGCCCGTTCTTGTTCCAATTCCTTAATTTTCTCCTGAGCTTCTAGTAACCGACTTTGAAGTTCTATTACTTCTTGAGAAGTTTCTTCTTCTGAAGACACATGTCCATCTTCGTCAGGGGCTCTGAATGTACCAGTTCCAGGGGCAGCAGGGCCAGTAGCGTTAACTTCGTTATCTGTCATTACTGCACTACCACAACACTCACACCAAAGCTTAGTATAAATTCTGTTAGTACCAACAACTAACACATATCATGTCCTAATACTCACTTAGCCCATCCCCAGCATGTTATGTTTGACATGACACTTCTAAGTTTGGGAACATGACATGTCGATCACAATGCACATGCGGCCAAACTCAGCTCTGATACCAACTTGTGACACTGCTATTTTTTTTTTAATAAATACGTGGCGGAAGCATAATATTAATTAAATACGATATCGACATTTGTACAAACCGATGTCACGTGTCATTAAATCAATTTACATATTAACAGGAAGAGACGTAAATACATTCTGTTTTTAAAAGTACGCGGTTCATATTCTAAAAGACCACATCAGAGTTAACCCTATCAAACATAACATCATCATGCCCGTCTTCTCCCAAAAGCACTATCTACAAAAGCTAACAACCTGCAGGGAGGAGATGGAGGGGAATTAGCACGAAGCTAAGTGAGTACGACTAACTACAGGCCATAGCATACAAAACTGTTATACTAATCATGTCACAATAGTCTAACACACAAACATCACCCAAGTGCCGTCTACAGAGACTCTGACGGCTCGGCCAAACCATTAACCACCAGCTGATCGGACTGGGGCTTACCAGAAGTTCCTCCACCACCGTATGTATATACATAATCCACACGCGACGGACGCGTCATTCACATATATATACACCACGGCTGTCTAGGCCACCACATGAGGAACCCAACCCGCAGGTTGATCTCTCCTACCGAGGCCACCACACCATAGGGACGCACTGGGCTCCAGCAGACAAGCATCGACCAACATGCAGTCATTACAAGAACTAACTAACCATAACAATAAGTATATCTAACAAGCATGACAATCATAATATAACATGCTTCTATATACTATATTCTCTAGTTAGTCTCACTCACCGATTACCAGCAAACGAGAAGGTGTTCAGCTATCTGATCACTGAACCTTCTCTTTCTCCTTTTCTCCTGAGAAATACATATACACGAGTTAGTTTATGTCCATAAACGCCAAATAACACAATACAGAAAATTTTTGTCAGAAAACTGTCCGCTAAAAATTTTCTGCTTAATACTTATGCACTTTCAAAATTTACGCACTTTCAAAATTTACATCATAAACATCAAAATACAAACGGGCAGCATAACAGCTAAAAATCAACACTTAGGTAAAATATTCTGTCCTGGACACTCAGTCGGTCAACTGACACTGACAGTCGGTCGACTGTCTACACAATCGGTCGACTGACCTTCTCAGTCGGTCGGTTCACTTGGTATTACATCAATCGGCCGAATGTAAATCTCAGTCGGTCGGTTGTCTTCGTTAATCGGCCGGTTCAACCCTCAGTCTGTCAACTGTCGACCGACAGTCGGCCGACTGTGTTCATCTTCATCAGAAACTGAACAAAGGCTACGGACTTCAAGCTAAAATCACCAAATCTTGATCTAGAGCTCGTTTTCGACACCAAAACTTGCCACAACTCAATTACTACATGTTATAGACTATAAACCCACAAAGTTTTGACCATAACAACATCAAATCCATGGATTTTGACACAAAATCAAGCTTTTTAATAAACTTACACAAAACTATGAATTTAACCATGAATTGAACACAAAAACACATGTTTCTTACCTTGTTAGAATCAGTAGACAACAAGGAACAAGATTCCAAGATCAATTTGAGCTCAAGAACAAGTTTTGATGATTAGGGTTTCAAAGGAGAAAGAATTAGGTACGGGGTATTATTTTGGGAAGGATCTGGAAAGTGCAAGAAATGCACTGCACAAGTCATCAAAAGTGGGTTAAAATCCCACACTGTGTGACACACGGGTATTTACCAGTTATCTGATATCTTTCGTACATCATTTGACAACCCAAACGAAGTCCAAATTAAATAAACAAACATGTTCTGTGACCCTTGTCACAAACTGGTCCTAACCACATCATTATTTAATAATAAATATTAAATAAAAATAAAAGCATATAATAACACAATACAAACTTAAGGGCAAAATAGTAATCTTACATCTAGGCCCGATTGAGGATGTTACATTCTTGCATATGCATTATTTTTGAACTTTCTTTTCGCATTATTTTGTGCGAGGATCAAGATACATTAATTGAGGTTCACACCATGAAACATCATTTCTTTATTTTTATTTCTTACCCTAATATATGGAACAATGTTTTATTAAAGTGACAATCAGCAAAATGTGCTGTAAAAACATCACCCGTCATGGGTTCAATATATCTTATGATTGAAGGTGTTTCATATCCAACATATATTTCCATCCTTCTTTGAGGAACCATTTGTTGTGGTGGTGCAATTAAAAATACACTGCACAACCAAATGTTCTAAGATGGAAAATATTTGGCTCTCGACCAAAATTAAGTTGGTAATGGAGAATATTTATGACTTGCACTTGGTTTAATGCGAATTAATGTCGCATCATGTAAATTTACATGTCCCCATATAAATATTGAAAGTTTTGTACTCATTTTCAATTGTCTAGTTATTAGCTGCAAGCGTTTATCTATTGATTCAGCTAAACTAATTTTGTGTATGCACATGAGCAACTGGATGTTCAACAACAATCCCTGTAGACATATAATAATTATTAAATGCTTGAGATTTTAACTCACCAGCATTATCAAGTCTCATCCTTTTAATGGTGTAATCACTATAATGTGTTCTCAATTTAATAATTTGTGCAAGAAACTTTGCAAATGCCATATTATGGCTTGATAACACAAAAACATGAGACCATTCGCTAGATGCATCTATTAGAACCATGAAATATCAAAATGGTCCACATGATGGATGATTTGGTCCATATATATAACCTTGAATTCTTTCAAGAAACATTGGTGATTCTTTCTCAATATTCTTTTCATTAATCACCATATGTGCTTTTTATTAATCACCATATGTGCTTTTTCATTAATCACCATATGTGCTTTTTCATTAATCACCATTACCATATGTACTTTTTCATTAATCACCATATGTGCTTTTTCATTAATCACCATATGTGCTTTTTCATTAATCACCATATGTGCTTTTTAATCATATGGACTGTGCTTTTCATCATATGCACTTTTAATCATATGCGATGCACTTTTCATCATATGCGCTTTTCATCATATGCACTTTTCATCATATGCGCTTTTAATCATATGCGCTTCATTTTTCATCATATGCGCTTTTCATCATATGCACTTTTCATCATATGTGCTTTTCGGTGCTACATAGATATTTCTTATTTTCGGTTATCATTGACTGATAATCATATCCATTATGATATATGTAAGAGAAACTTAACAAATTTCTCTTTGATTTTGGGAGAAAATAAGGCTTTATTTATCAGAAAATTCGTACCATTTGGTAACACGAATTTTTGCCTTTCCCATTCCTTTTATCAAGTTTCCTGGACCTGATATGGTATTTATAATTCCTTCATTTGATTTAAATCAATGAAATATTTCTTAGATTTGATCATAATGTGTATGTTACCACTATCTGCAATACATAGGTCTTTACCATTTAATTGATGTTGTATTTCAGCAAGATTCATACTAAAACTCCAAATAAGATAAGCAAATATTTCAGCAAGATAATCAAAATATGTTACATGTAAACCAGTTACAATTTGAAGTACATAAAAGATAACGCCTAATAAACACGTCATGGTCTAAAGCCATTTATTTAGGAGTGATACATAACAAGCTAGACATCTTAGAAAATTCAGGTCATTTAAGTCTGAAGGTAGCTCAGGGTTTACTTAATTAAGATTTTTCAACAAATTCACTCTCGTTTTCTTTTCTTTTGGGACTTATTTGTAGAGCTAAACAAGATGTTCATGTATTCAAAAAATACTAGACTGATGATCCATGTTACCAGATCATTAATAAGAATCTCCGGGATTCTTATAAGAGCGTCTACTAACATCTTCAATTTTATTCTTTCATGGATCACCGTTATTTCTTGATAATTAATATCGTATCTATCTTTGAGTATTTTCCATAATACACTTGGATCTTCGATCATATAATATGTAGATTCTAAGGACTCTTCAATATGTTTGCTAAGAAAAATACTTGCTATAGCTTTCTCTTGTTCGAAACAATTGTTATTTTCATTCAGGGTTTCTAAAATACCGATTGATTCGAGATGTTTTTCTATATTCATAACCCATGTTAAGTAGTTGTTCCCATTTGATTCTAAAGGAGAAAATTTAACCTTTTCAAATTTGACATTTTCTATTATAAAAAAAAAAAAAAATGAACAACATAAATCATAATCATAATCAACTTCTATTCATAGACAAATAATAAAATGAAATTAGAATCATTTTAAATTTATAAGTAGCAAACAACAGAATAATGGCATGATTACAAATAATAAAACCACAAGAGCAGGATAGAATATAAGTTCACCCGGTGGTATATTAGCAATAATGATGATAGTTAGTATGACCAATACAATAGGAAAAATCATCCTTGTGTGAATCATTTTTACAAAAAACTTTTGAGAGTGGTAATCTGAGAAAATGAAGATTGATTTGTGAAAATGTGAAAACGGAGATGTTTATTTTATATTTGAAAAATATAGTCGTTGTAACGTCGTCAGTTGACGTTAACAACCGTTATGTATATATGACCGTTGTAACGTTGTTAGTTGACATTAACGACTGTTATGTACTCGTTGTATTAATAATAATTATACTAAAAGAATTTTATTAGTATAAATACGATTACTATAAATACATTTAGTATAAATACGTTTAGTATAAATACGAAGATTAAGAGAATAAACATATTATGCATAAATAATAAATTTAAGAATAAACATTAGTATGCATGAAATAAATAATGATTAATTGCATAAGTAATCATAGATAACATAAATATAAATGTTAGTGAAGTTAATAAGAGTTAGATTACAGAAATATAATTCAGGCGGTATAACCGACCATATATAACTTAAATAACATAAATATAAATGTTAGTGAAGTTAATAAAAGTTAGATTACAGAAATATAATTCAGGTATATATAACTTAAATAACATAAAAATAAATGTTAGTGAAGTTAATAAAAGTTAGATTACAGAAATATAATTCAGGTGGTATAACCGACCATATATAACTTAAATAACATAAATATAAATGTTAGTGGAGTTAATAAAAGTTAGATTACAGAAATATAATTCAGGTGGTATAACCGGCCATATATAACTTAAATAACATAAATATAAATGTTAGTGAAGTTAATAAAAGTTAGATTACAGAAATATAATTTTACTTATGATGATAATAATATTTACCTTACTAATAAATAATAGTAGATATCGTTAAAGAATTTCTTACCTTGATTAGTGACTTGTGCTTGCTT
The DNA here is from genome assembly GCF_046630445.1 of Rutidosis leptorrhynchoides. Taxonomy (NCBI): domain Eukaryota; kingdom Viridiplantae; phylum Streptophyta; class Magnoliopsida; order Asterales; family Asteraceae; genus Rutidosis; species Rutidosis leptorrhynchoides. Next base: position 321,656,307 of record NC_092340.1, read on the forward strand.
AGATAAACCTTGATTATACGGAGCACTTCGTGCTGATAACGTGTTATAATTCAGTAGGCTTATAACTACCTTTAGTGGCCTGGTTCTACAAATAATAATTTGTAGAAGAGAGAATATGAGAAGTATATGTATTATCAAATATGTGTGTATTAAGATGTATGTGTGCGATATTGCAACTTACATTATGCATAGTACAAGTTTTGCTATCCATATTTGACTAATTACCATCCATATTTGACTACTAAATTTACAACAGAAACAAAGATGCGGCGGCATATATATGATAAAAAAAATATAAATAACAAAGGAAGATGGGTATGATTTGTATGTAGCGAGAATGAGACGGATGTATATGAATAAAAAATATGGCTTGATATATTTGACTTCCTAATAATTGTTTGATTCTTTTAATGAAGAAGATGAGGCTTAAAAGAAGATGAGGCCAACCAATTGTCTTGAAATTTTGGGGATTAGAAGTTAATCGACAATAGGTGGGAACGGCGATATATTTTTGGTTGTAGGGATTTTATGATTTTAGGTTTTGGCTCTTGATACCATGTAAAGTGAATGATGATACGTGATATTATTGATCTGAGTTTTCTGTGTACAATGAGTAGAGCGGATACCATATAAATAACCATCTAATAATGACCTAGTGGACTAGGATAATGGGTCATTATAGAACATGGGCTAACAATAGATAAATAATCTAGGCTAAACGAAGCTTTTTTTATAAATTATTATAAACTTTTTCTATTCAACTACCAGTACTGTTCAGGCAATAAGCTTCGGGTGGATTTTCAAACGGCTCAAAAAATCCAAGCTTATATGGAGTTAATGGCTTATAAATCTAGCCTCGTTAAGTCCGAGAAACATTGAAAAAAAAAAATGCTCTCTCTTTGCTCTTTCTCTCTCCGGCAACTCTTACAATTCCCGGCCAAATTCCGGTAATCAATCTCGCCGATCTTGTTTATTTTTACTGTTATTCCACTTTTCTTGTTTTCTTTGCTGTCTTTTTCATCATCATCATAATGTATTCTATTCCCACTTCCCCTTTCACACCTGGTATACCATCATCGAAGAAAAACTTTACACAATCTAGATCCACTAATATGATAAACGGCATCAAATATCAACCCGATAACGTCGGGATCTGGGTTAAGATTGATAGAAACGGGAAACGTCAGATTGATTGCCAATCAGCAACGCCTATCGCAGATGAATTCCCACTTTTGAACCCGTCATCTTCAAACCCTAATCCTCCCTTACACAGCAACCCTAAGTCTGCAAATCCTAATAGCAAACCTTCAATTTTTACGAACCTTAATGCTGCAAGCTATTCTAACAATCCAAACCCTAGTCGATACCCATCTCAGCAGGCGAACCCTAAAACAAAAACCTCTCAGTTTACGTCAAAGTTGAATTCATCTTATAATCAAATCTATAACAATTTTAAATATCGTGAATCTGCCATTAATCTTGTCAAACGGTTCGGGAACCCTAGCTCTGATTCGGTTAAATCCAATACAAACCCAAACCCGATCCCAATTGATAAGTCAAGAATAACTTCTTACCTCTTCCATAACTTTCCTGACAATTGGTGCTCCATAGACTTCTGGGACATATTCAAAAGATATGGTAATATTCATGAAGTCTATATACCTAAGAAGACACTGAAAAATGGAAGAAAGTTTGGTTTTGTTCGGTTCTTAGATGTCCCTCCATATCACAAAGAATCTCTCGCAAGAAGGCTTAGTCTTATAGTTGCAGGTGATAATCTTCTCAAAGTTTACTTGGCTCATGATTCTGAAAGAAAGAAACCTGATGCACATCCCAACAAATCGAATTCTGGTACAAGAAACAATGTCAAGTCAGCCTTTACTTCTCATGTGGATGACAGAAAATTCAAAGATGTGATCCTCAACAAGCCGGCCTCGAACGAAAGCATCCCTTCGATTAAGGTAAACTCTAATGATGAACTTATTCAAATACTTGGTCAAGCGGTAATTGCAAAGGTCAAAGACCTTGAATACTTGGAATATTTTAGCGAGATATGTGAAAGTGAAATCCTTAGTGGGTTTACTATCAAATATCTAGGCGGGCATGATCTAATGCTTATATTTGAGGAATCCAACCCGGCCCTTGATTTGATTAACAACTCGGATCACCCACTATGGAATTGGCTAGAGGATATTAATCCATGGGACCCTGAAATATATAAATCCTCCGGTAGACTCGCTTATATTAACATATTTGGGGTTCCCATTAATTGTTGGCTAGAATCCACCTTCATTGACATTGCCAAAAATTGGGGTGAAGTAATTGAAACGTTTAATTGCTCAATAACAAATGAGAACAATCAAGATTTATCTCACGGTTCGGTAATTGTCAAAACAAACAACTTCTCACCGATAAATGGACAAGCTATTATCAATCCCGGTGACATTAATCAGACTAAAGCATATATCATTGAGGTTCAAAACTTTTCTATGTTTAATCCATACGGTGATATTGATGACTCGTCAAATTGGGAAGCCGATAGCCTCTCGGATGGACATATCTCAGACGAAGAGTCACATTTAGATTGCGAAAACCGGGTTGAAGGAATTGATGAAAAGAACACCTACGCCAAAAATATTGGATTCACGCACCCACAAAGTGATAGTTCTCTGGCTAATCAAACATCTACCAACTCCTCAAAACGTATGAATACCCTTCATTTTGAAAACATAGCTCATAACCAATCTCGCCAGCCACCTCAACCTCCAACCGATAATGACTCAAACGAACCACCACCCATCCCTGATTTCAACTCCAATATACCTTACACCACCTCCTCAAACCCATCGAAACTAAACACCACAAAGCCTACACCTTCTGTTACCCATACCCCTATATCTGATATAGCCGACACCAGCCCCAAAACAACAAAATTACCAGATACCCCCGAAACAGCCTGCTTCAGCCCAACTAACATGGACTCAAAAATTCCTGAAGCCCAAGTACCTGATACCCCCGAAACAGTCTGCATCAGCCCAACTACCATGGACTCAAAAATTCATGAAGCCCAAGTACACGCTGTCTCGGTTACTAGCCCAATACCCTCTAAGGATATTACGGGTAACGATATACCCAATGATTCCATACAGAATGATATAAATGAAACAGTAAACTCACTCAATAGTGACACACTCGAACATACTGAGCACTTAGCTGACCCCCACACTACTCAAAATCCAACCGACCCCACTCATGACTCACCCTTAAACTCTCATACCAAATCACCTTTAACCTTTATGCCCGCCCCAAACGCCACGCAACAAACAAATTCCGACCCTTTTAACCTTGAACCTCTACTATTTTCGGATATTGCAATATCAAAAAAGAGGAAATTATCCAATACCACTGCCAAGCCTATTCCTAACCCAAAAAACACCCTACAAAAACCGGACATAAAACGACCTAGATCCAATATGCTTTATATGAAACACCTAGCAAGAAGTGGGCAAAAACTCAGAATTTCACATCTAGCTAAACGTAATAAATCCTCGTCTAATGGTGGAAGTAACACATCCGGCTACTCGAAGGGAGCTCACATAGACACGACGCGTAACAAAAAGAATAATAAATCAGGCTCCACCTCCAGCAAAAGTTTAGACACGTTTGAATTCGGGAAATGCATCGGGATTCGACGCAACCTCCAATGAATCCATCCTCCTTCACATCGATATTTGTAAGTCTTTTTCTCATGTGTACAATTTCTTTAAATATTCGGGGTATTGGACAAACGGGTAAAATAAGTTGGCTAAAACGTATCTGCAACAAAGAAAAACCAACGATTTTAGGTCTACAAGAAACCAAATGCGGACAAACAGGTGATAACACCATTGAATCTTTCTGGGGTAATTCTGATTTTAAATTCGTCCAAAAGGACTCGGTTGGTGCTTCCGGTGGTATCTTAACTATTTGGGATACTAATATCTTTTCGTTCAATTATGCGATTGAGGGCGAATTCTTCTTAGCAATACGCGGAACATGGGCAGGGCATGTTTCTGAAATTGCTTTCATTAATGTATATGGTCCTCATTCTTCCTCAAAAAAACTAAGACTCTGGAACGAACTCTCATCTCTCATTAACTCTCTTAACATTCCACACATTGTCTTTGGTGACTTTAATGAAGTAAGAAACAAAACAGAACGCATGAATACAGATTGCAATCAACATTGGGCAGATAATTTTAATAATTTCATAAATAACTCCGGATTAATTGATCTTCCATTAGGTGGAAAAAGATTCACAAGGATATGTGAGAAAACAATGAAATTCAGTAAACTTGACCGATTCCTTGTCTCTGATAGCATTTTCACCATCTGGCCCAATACATCCTCCAAAACTCTTGATCGTGATCTTTCCGATCACTGTCCTATCATTCTAAGAAATAACCTCCTCGATTCAGGCCCTAAACCAATACGTGTTTTTGACACATGGCTCGACCTTAAAGATGCCGACATTGTCATTGAAAGAGCCTGGTCGATTCCGACTACTGGTAATAGGCCAGACTGCATCTTCCGTAATAAATTAAAAAACGTAAAAATGGAGCTCAAAAAACATAGTATTCAACTTGATAACATTGACTCACAAATCCGAGATCATATTTCTGAATGTAATAATTGGGAACAAACTGCCGAAACCAGACCATTATCTGAATCGGAAAAACAAAAATGGATCGATGAAAAAATGCAGCAAACTGTCAAAGAAAAAAAGAAAATAAACATGCTTAAACAAAAATCCAGAATCAAATGGGCGCTTGAAGGTGATGAAAATTCAAAATATTTTCACAATTATATTAAAAAAAGAACATGTAAAAACAACATCCACGGCCTGTCAATCAATGGAACATGGTCTGAAGATCCTAATCTAATAAAACAAGAAGCATATTCTTACTTTAAAAACGTCTTCCTTTCCAAACATCTTCGTGACGAATGCCCCTTCGACAATGTACCACATCTCGATTACATCACCTCTTTAGACAATCAACTATTAGAAGCTAAAATTAATGAAACAGAAATATGGGAAGCCATAGGTAACTGTGATAGTTCCAAAGCTCCCGGCCCGGATGGCTTCAACATGAAATTCTTCAAAAAACATTGGGAACTGATAAAAAACGACCTAATTAATTGTCTAGATTGGTTCTGGACAAACGCGGAAATCTCCAGAGGTTGTAATGCTTCCTTCTTCACCTTAATTCCGAAAAAATCTAATCCAATTGAACTAAATGAATATCGACCAATATGTCTAATAGGTAGCTATTATAAAATCCTCACCAAAATACTCTCCAATCGCCTTGCAAAGGTCATCCATAAAGTCATAGGATCTGAACAAACTGCTTTCCTCAAAGGCCGCAACATCCTTGATAGTGTCCTAATTGCAAACGAAATAATAGATGAATTAAAACGTAAAAAACAAAAAGGCCTAATCTTTAAAGTTGATTTTGAAAAAGCATTCGATTGCATTGAATGGGACTTTCTATTTAAAACCATGCAATCTATGGGTTTTGGTTTAAAATGGATTGGTTTCATCCGGGCATGTCTTTCCTCATCGTCTATATCGGTCTTAATTAACGGGTCTCCCACCAAAGAATTCTCTCCCGAAAGGGGAATCCGACAAGGTGATCCCATATCGCCGTTCCTATTCATCATTGTTGCTGAAGGTCTTAACATACTTGTCAAAAGAGCATTAGCCAATGGTCATTTGCAAGGGTTAAAAATCGGACATGATAATCTCACTATCACACACCTTCAGTATGCAGACGATACAATCTTCTTCGGTGAGTGGTCTAAACGAAACGCAAAACACATCTCCAAACTCCTTAAGTGCTTTGAAAATATTTCGGGGCTCAAAGTTAATTTCCGCAAAAGCAAGCTCTACGGTATCGGTACCTCTCTGATCGAAACCGAGCAAATGGCTCAGTACATTAACTGCTCTGCTGGATCTACCCCTTTTACTTACCTCGGACTCCCTATCGGAGTCCCCACTTCACACTTTTCGTCTTGGCAACCAATCGTTGAAAAATTCGATAAAAGACTAACGGATTGGGCTGCCAAATCCATTTCATTCGGAGGCCGTCTTACAATAATCAAATCTATTCTAAGCAGTATCCCTTTATACTACTTCTCCTTATTCCATGCACCATCCGCTATCCTTAAGGTTCTCGAATCTAAAAGGCGGAAATTTTTCTGGGGAGGTTCTTCAAATGATAATAAAATTAATTGGATTAAATGGGACCAAATAATCTTACCTTACGAATGCGGGGGCTTAAACGTGGGATCCCTTTTTGCTAAAAACATATCACTACTTTGTAAGTGGTGGTGGCGCTTTAAAAATGAAAACAACGCATTATGGGTAAAAATAATCAAAAGCATTTATGGGCCGGGGGGGGGGGGGGGTTGGATACTAACATCTTGTGCAGGAACATTTCAGGTCGAACCATTTGGAAAGAAATTATCAAAGCCGGAAAAACTGCGGACAACGTAGGCACATCCTTCACTTCCTCAATTTCAAAGCGCATCGGGAATGGCACTTCAATTAGTTTTTGGAATGATATATGGATCGGAACTGAGAACTTAAAAACATCATTCCATAGATTATTCATGTTGGAATCCCAAAAAGAAGCAACCGTAGCTGAAAGAATACTGCGTAGTAATTCCACTTCGACTGGAAACTGGGACTGGTCCAGACCTCCTAGTGGCCGCGCATTGGATGAACTCACGGAACTTAATAATCTTATAACTTCTGTAAATATTTCAGATTGCCCTGACTCATGGAAATTCTCCCTCGACGCATCCGGAATCTTCACTACATCAACAATGTCAAATCTGATCAATACTCTGAAATCTGGTGCAAATTCAAGAAACCTGTCAATAACTCGCAACAAATACGTTCCACAAAAGGTCTTCATCTTCCTATGGAGGGTGACCCAGCAAAAAATCCCTGTTAGAAGTGAACTTGATAAAAAAGGAATTGACCTCGATACGATCTTATGTCCCTTATGCGAGCATCATATCGAAACCACTGAACATACATTGGTAAATTGTCAAAAAGTGTCTCCAATTTGGTCACAAATTCTCGACTGGTGGAATCAAAACAGCGCATTTATATCTAACATCAACGAAGCCACCATCACCGATCAAGGCTTCACATATAACTCAACCGGTTCGTCCCTTTGGCAAGCTACTAAATGGATCACGTGTTACATTATATGGAAACACAGAAACCTGAAGATCTTTTCCGGAAAAATATGGAATCCCGCAGCAATAATTTCTGAAATACAAACCCAAAGTTTTAGTTGGATTTCAAACCGTTCAAAAAAAATAATACCAATCGAGTGGCACCAATGGCTTCTCAACCCGTCATTCTATGTATCATCTCCCTCATCTCGCACGGGTGTCGGTTAAAATGTAGATAGTTTTAATCAGGTAGTGTTCGTTATTCTAGTTAGCCTATGTGGGGTAGATTAAATGGGTTGGTTGTGTGTCAACTTTGTCGCCGCTTGATCGGCACGGTTGCGCCCTCCTCCCCCGCTTGAATACTCAAGTTCGTTCCCTCATAGTGTTAGCTAGTATACGTCACTCCAGATTCTCCAATTTAGTTTTATCTCATTCCACTTTTCCGACTGTTTCGATTGTCTATAGCAATGTATAGTAGCATATAGGGACTTGTAATACTATAATTCGAGTAATATTAATAATATTCTTTTTTGCTTTTCAAAAAAAAAAAAAAGGCTAAGCTAATAATCCGTCTAACAGTATATGACTACAACACATGCACAAGTCATATATGAAATATAAATTTCTTGTTAAAAAGTTACATAATCATATGCCGAAAAGAAAGAATCATCCCTTTATTTTTAAATATATTTATTGTGTGTTATTCAATAATGTGGTGTTGTGAGATACATAAGACGGGTTTTCTCAATTATCGTCGGGACTTTGAATAGGCACGCATGTTGCAAAGCTAGTACACAATTTTTTATCGTCACACTTAAAATTTACGTTACCTTGAAGCATTTTCAGACACCAATTCATACATTTATTAGGAACTTCACACATATTTGTACTGCGGGCAGTTGCACATTCTTCTGCTATTGAAACTTCTACACAAATTATGCAAAAAAAACAATTAAATTAATCAAACATTACTTTGTTAAGATGTTAATCTATGTATATTCTCTACTATCTAATAAAATTCTATAATGATACCGAATGAAATTTTATACTTTATCTTAACTATAATCACGCTACATGTCATTACTAGATGACTCTAAGTAATGTCATTATTACTTAATTATAATAATAAATTTAATAAATTAAAATAATTACCACGTCACAAAAAAAAAAAAAAAAAAAAAAAAAAAAAAAAAAAACCGTCAACATAACAGCATAAACAGGCCCATTAATCCAAATTAAATACCACAATTTAGCTCGTCCATTTATTTGTTTTTCTGACTTTAGACAACACAAACGTTTGTAATGGTGCATTTTTGGGTAAAATATTCTGAAGCGTTGGTGTTCAAGAAACGCTTTCAAGAGAGGCTTTCGCTAGTGACGTGAGGACTTTTGATTGGATGAGTGATAAATTGGTTGGTTAAAATTAAAATGTGTTGCTTTGATTATTTATTTATTTTGATTGTTTGAGCAATAGTTTTGCAGATTTGCAAAGGAAAAAAGATGTTTCACATTGCAACTCGATATTTGCAAAGTAGAAGATGGAATCTTTTTTATTTGAATTTTTCTGCAAATATTCCATTTAACCCCCTAAAGAATGTGGTAGTTTACAAAATGAATACACAAATTACTAAATTATTTTAATTTAGCCCCCTTTGAGTTTTTTTATGATTTTATTTTATTAATAATTAAAGTGTACTTTTTTAAGATTTTATTTTATTAAAGTATATTTTAAATTTATTTTTGTGAGTTTATTTAGATTTAGATTTATATTATATCTATTTAATGTTTAAATTTAACAAATATATTATAATAAAATTTTATTAATAAAAAATATAATTAATGCCACGTCAGTATTTATTTTCTCAACAACATTCCTCACTTTACAACCACTTCTCTTATCATTCTCATCTCACAGTCATAACCGGAAAAAAAAACCGCTTATCCACTCCAGGTCAGCGCCACAATCATTTTGTTCTTTAACAAACCTTTCAAATATTTTATTCATTAGTATTTTACTCCTTAAATCCAAAGCGTTTACCATCATCTCTTTGGATTCATCTGCTCATACACTTAACATCAATTAGTATCTTAAATCTGAATCCTTTACGATCACGAACTCACATTCATTCGATGTTCCTTTCTTGAAAGAAATTAGGTACTATATGTTGGATGGTGCTTTGGTCAAGCCCACAATGGTTTTGTTGACTCAATTCCAACTTGGTTTCACACTAGAATGAAGACTACATACATGCATGACAATTATTATCTAGTAAACTCTAGAATGCCAACTATGTTATGAGTTGTATTTGAGATGTCAAATTCAAATTGTATACATATTGGTATTACAAGTCAAAGAAAGGGGATGCACTAGAACTTATAACTTGTTGACAACTTGTTTACAACTTGTTTTAAACAAATGACAAATGGAAGGAGTATGCAATTTGAAGTCTTATTCCTAACATACAAGTTCAACTATAAAAGGAAGTGCATGGATTTCATTTTGATCATCCCATACTTGAAAGAGTTTAATTAACTCTTGTAAAAGTAGTATAGAGAAAAGAGTGAGGTATAGAATTGTTAATCAAAATTCTATACGAGTGAGTTAAGAGGGGAGTGTTATAATCTAGTGAGCGGTCTAAATACGTTGTTAGTATTTTAGATCCTGGATTGAGTGATACACTGTAACCTCGAATTTGTCATATTTGCTAATAAAATCCTTCCCTGCTTCCGCCCGTGGACTAGGCCTCACGCCGAACCACTTAAAATCTTGTGTCTTTATTTATTGCTTAATTGTTCTATTAATTTCTCGGGTCTTGAAAGTGCGCTAAATCACAACAAATTGGTATCAGAGCTATAGCTGTGATTAAATATACAAGATGGCGATAATAAGGTCCGACGTAGAGAAATTTAATGGCCAGAACGATTTTGGTCTTTGGCGAATGAAGATGCGGGCTCTACTGAGCCAACAAGGTTATTTGTTAGCTTTGAAAGGGAGAGAATCTCTACCCGAAAAGTTGACAGATGAAGAGAAGGATGAACTTCTGGAAAAGGCACACGGCATGATTATTCTAAATCTTGCCGATTGTGTGCTTAGAGAAGTTGCGGCAGAAACCACACCGGCTGGACTTTGAAAACAGCTAGAAACTCTATATATGACTAAGAGTCTCACGAACCGGTTGTATATGGAACAACGGTTGTATACTCTTCGGATGAAAGAAGGTTCACTAAATGATCACATCGATGAGTTCAATAAAATAATTTTGGACTTGAATAATATTGGTGTGAAAATTGATGATGAAGATCAATCGTTAATTTTCTTATGTTCCTTGCCAAAATCGTACGAGCATTTGGTTACAACTCTACTATATAGTAGAAAAACTATTTCCATGGAGGATGTCAAATCTACCTTAAACTCTAGCGAGTTAAGGAAGAAATCATCAGCGGATTATGTGGAAGAAAGTGTGGAAGGTTTGGTGGCGAGAGGAAGACGTAACGATAGAGCATCAAATAGTAACAACAAGGGTCGTTCTAGATCAAAAACAATATCTAGAAAGATCAAGTGTTACAATTGTCACAAGGAAGGTCACATGCGAAGAGACTGTCCAGACTTAAAAGGAAAGAGAGATATTTGGAATGCAACGGGAGCCGATAAAGTTGTCGCGGTTGCAGAAAATGATTCTGATAGCGCAAATGTTCTTAGTGTTGCCGATAGCCGCTCAGTTGACGAGTGGATTCTTGATTCAGGTTGTTCTTATCATATGTGTCCTATTAGGAATTGGTTTGCCACCTATCGAGAAATAAATGGTGGTAAAGTCCTTATGGGAAATGATGTAGCTTGTAAGGTTGTTGGCATAGGAACAATCCAAATCAAGATGTATGATGGCACGGTGAGGACTTTGACAGAAGTCAGGCATGTTCCAGAATTGAAGAAGAATCTTATTTCCTTGGGTACTCTGGAATCCATCGGTTGCGAGTATCGAGCTCGAGGTGGAGTATTAAAAGTCTCTAGAGGTGCACTTGTTGTGATGAAAGGTGAAAGGTTCAACGACCTTTACTTGTTAAAGGGTAACACGGTCACTGGTGCGGCTGGAGTTTCTTCATCAGATAAAGATGTAGATACCACCAAGTTATGGCACATGCACCTTGGGCACATGAGCGAGAGAGGAATGATGGAACTTAGTAAACGAGGTTTGCTATGTGGCCAGAATATCGGAAAATTAGAATTCTGCGAGCACTGTGTATTCGGCAAACAGAGCCGAATAAAGTTTGGCACAGCCGTTCATAGGACAAAAGGTACTTTGGATTATATCCATTCAGATCTTTGGGGTTCATCTCCTGTTCCTTCAAAAGGTGGTGCGAGATACATGTTAACCTTTATTGATGACTAATTGAGAAGAGGGTGGGTTTATATCCTTAAACGTAAGGATGAAGTCTTTGTCAATTTCAAGCAATGGAAGATGATGATAGAGAAGCAGACTGGAAAGTTCATCAAGCGCTTGAGAACTGACAATGGACTGGAATTCTGCAAAGGCGAATTCTATGAGTTCTGCAAGAACGAAGGCATTGTGAGACACCACACAGTGCGGTTTACACCACAACAGAATGGTGTTGCAGAACGAATGAATAGAACGCTCCTTGAGCGAGCGAGGTGTATGATCTCAAATGCAAAATTACCAAATATATTTTGGGATGAAGCTGTCAACACAACTTGTTATTTAGTAAATCGATCTCCATCAACAGCAATTGATTGTCAAACTCCTTTAGAGAAATGGTCAGGTTCCGCTGCAAGTTACAGTGATTTGAAGATATTTGGTTGTCCTGCTTATGCTCATGTGAAAGATGGTAAACTTGAGCCAAGGGCCAAAAGATGCATATTTCTAGGGTATGCAGATGGGGTGAAGGGTTATAGATTGTGGTGCCCTGATGGTAAATCATCCCGATTTCTTATCAGCAAGGATGTGACATTTGACGAGTCTGCTATGTTGAAAAAGACAGAGAAAGAACAAGTAGTTGCTGGAATAGATCGTGAAGTTGAGGAGCAGGTGGAGCAAGAAATAGATGTTCCACAAGAAGTAGTACAAGATACTCCTGTCGAGCCCGTTGTAGAAGATGTACATGACTTTGGTGTTGATCATATGACACCAGAAGATCATTCAGATGAGCAACATGATCTACAGAATTATAATCTAGCAAGAGATAGAGAACGACGAGCTATAAGACCACCACAACGGTTTGGGCATGAAGATTTAGTAGCTTATGCTCTGAGCATGGCAGAAGATATAGAGGTCCAAGAACCTGCTACATATCGTGAAGCTATTGGTTGTCCAGAATCTGCAAAGTGGTCTGTAGCTATGAATGAAGAGATGGAGTCTCTTTATAAGAATCATACATGGGAGCTGGTGAAACCGCCAAAAGGTCAGAAGATTGTTGGATGCAAATGGATCTTCAAAAAGAAGGACAGAATTCCGGGTGTAGAAGATGAAAGGTTCAAAGCACGCCTTGTAGCAAAAGGCTTTACTCAGAGAGAGGGAGTTGACTTTAATGAAGTTTTCTCACCGGTCGTAAAGCATACCTCTATCCGCGTGTTACTTGCCATGGTTGCTTTACTTGATATGGAGTTGCAGCAATTAGATGTCAAGACGGCTTTCTTACATGGTGAGTTGGAGGAACGGATCTTTATGCGCCAGCCAGAAGGATTTGTTGTCTAAGGAAAGGAAGATTATGCATGTTTGTTGAAAAAGTCATTATATGGCTTGAAGCAATCACCTCGACAATGGTATAAGAGGTTTGACGTATTCATGACTAGTAAATGTTACTCACGGAGTAATTATGATAGTTGTGTATATCACAAGAAGCTTCCTAATGGCTCGTATGTTTATTTGCTATTATATGTTGATGATATGTTGATTGCTTCGAAAAACATGTCAGAGATCGATCAGTTAAAATCTCAACTCAAAACTGAGTTTCAGATGAAAGATTTGGGTGCAGCTAAGAAGATATTGGGAATGGAGATTATCAGAGATAGATGTGAAGGAAAATTGTATTTGTCACAAAATAAATATATTGAGAAGGTTCTTCAGCGTTTTGGGATGGATAACTCCAAACCGGTTAGTGCTCCACTTGCTGCACATTTCAAACTTTCATCGGCGTTGTCACCAGAAACTGAGGAGGAGGTGGAGCATATGTCACATGTTCCATATGCTAGTGCTGTGGGTAGCATCATGTATGCTATGGTATGTACTAGACCGGATATTGCACAGGCGGTAAGCGTGGTGAGCAGATATATGGATCGTCTAGGGAAAGCTCATTGGCAAGCGGTGCAATGGATTCTTCGGTACCTTAAAGGGACAACCGATATTGGCTTAGTATTTGATAGCGGTGGTAATACTAATGTTACCGGATACGTTGATTCAGACTATGCTGGTGATTTGGATCGGAGAAGGTCTCAGACTGGGTATGTTTTTACTCTCGGAAGATGTGCTATTAGTTGGAAAGCAACATTACAATCGACTGTTGCTTTGTCCACAACTGAAGCAGAATACATGGCTATGACAGAGGGTGTGAAAGAAGCAAAGTGGCTGAGGGTTTTGGTTAGTGATCTTGGTATACGACAAGATCAGACTATTGTGCATTGTGATAATCAGAGTGCGATACATTTGACTAAAAATCAAATGTATCATGAAAGAACCAAGCACATAGACATAAGGTATCACTTTATTCGCGAAGTAATATCTAAAGGGGTTATAATTGTGAGAAAGATTAGAACATCAGATAATCCAGCAGATATGTTGACGAAGGTAGTTACTACAATCAAATTCAAACATTGCTTGGACTTGGTTGGCATTCGCGGTATTCAAAAGTGATGAGCCCTCAGGGGCTGGAAGGAAGCCGAGATTGAGAGAGGATAGCAAAGGCGTGGAATGTTCGTCAAGGTGGAGATTTGTTGGATGGTGCTTTGGTCAAGCCCACAATGGTTTTGTTGACTCAATTCCAACTTGGTTTCACACTAGAATGAAGACTACATACATGCATGACAATTATTATCTAGTAAACTCTAGAATGCCAACTATGTTATGAGTTGTATTTGAGATGTCAAATTCAAATTGTATACATATTAGTATTACAAGTCAAAGAAAGGGGATGCACTAGAACTTATAACTTGTTGACAACTTGTTTACAACTTGTTTTAAACAAATGACAAATGGAAGGAGTATGCAATTTGAAGTCTTATTCCTAACATACAAGTTCAACTATAAAAGGAAGTGCATGGATTTCATTTTGATCATCCCATACTTGAAAGAGTTTAATTAACTCTTGTAAAAGTAGTATAGAGAAAAGAGTGAGGTATAGAATTGTTAATCAAAATTCTATACGAGTGAGTTAAGAGGAGAGTGTTATAATCTAGTGAGCGGTCTAAATACGTTGTTAGTATTTTAGATCCTGGATTGAGTGATACACTGTAACCTCGAATTTGTCATATTTGCTAATAAAATCCTTCCCTGCTTCCGCCCGTGGACTAGGCCTCACGCCGAACCACGTAAAATCTTGTGTCTTTATTTATTGTTTAATTGTTCTATTAATTTCTCGGGTCTTGAAAGTGCGCTAAATCACAACACTATATCAGTATCTATTTCTTTCATTTTACATATAAATATGTAATTAGTTGATTGTCTTTCGCATTTAATTGAATCTAGGGTTTTGGTTATCGATTAAACTAATACTTGAATATGTTAGGGCTCGGCATTTGATTTTTCTATTCGATGTGATAACTTGATTAATTAATATGTTGTTTTGTAGAGAAATATTCAATTGAGACCAAGTTTTAAGTTGAGAATCAAGGGATCAATTAGAGTGTGACACGTGGCGCGATAATCACATGTGATTGAAAAAAATATAAAATTTAAAAAAAAAAAAAAAAAATTCGATTTTTTTTTCAATCACATGTGATTGGATTTAACATGCAATAAATCACATGTGATTCTGCATTCAAATCCAATCACATGTGACTGAAAAAGAAATTTTTAGTAAAATGACGAATTTCAATAAGTTTGTTCTAAAACCTTTAAACATCAAGTTTTTGATCTAAACATAATCAAATCACCGAATTAAAGTCTGAAATTTTGAAGATATGATCACGAAACGCTAACAAAAATCAACGAATTGAAGTCTGTTTTCGCTTGAAATTTTTTTTTAAAAAAAAATTTGAAATTTTTTTTTCAATCACATGTGATTGAATTTGACATGCAGAATCACATGTGATTGTGTTTTACAATCACATGTGATTGAGTTTTACAATCACATGTGATTAGATTTGAGATGATAAATTAAAAAAAAATATTTCAAAAAAATAATAAAAAAATTTCAATTTTTTTTTAAAATTAATTTTTTTTTTAAAATTAAATTTTTTTTAAATTAATTTTTTATGAAAAAAATAATATTTTTTTTCAATCACATGTGATTGTCGCGCCACATGTCGCGCTCTGATTGGTCCGTTGAATCTCAAGGAAATTATTAGATTCAAGTGATTACAACTCTTGTTTTTGTTGGAAGTTTTATTGAAATTTCGTGTAGGGTAAAATAATCGATAGCCGGATAAATCACTGAATCGTGGTATCACTTTTCGAAAGTAATTATTCGACCCTTATTGCCTGGGTTACACGAATATCACTTTGGGATAAGACAGAGATTAGTTCTTGTTATTGGCAGTAAACAAGAACTCTTTTGCATAAAAGTATTAAGGTGTTTTTCGTATATCTTATTCTCATAAATGATAGTCCTTATTTATAGGCACCCAAAATAAGTATTATTCCACGATGGAGATGTTTCACTAACTAATTTCGTTTTCAAATCTAAAACAAATCATTTACATAAAGTTGTTTGTTTTATTTCCAACAACCAAATCAAGGAAATCGTTTTCAAATCTAAAACAAATCCTTTACATAAAGTTGTTTGTTTTATTTCCAACAACCAAATCTAGGAAATCGTTTTCAAATCTTAAACAAATCCTTTACATAAAGTTGTTTGTTTTATTTCCAACAACCAAATCAAGGAAATCGTTTTCAAATCTAAAACAAATCCTTTACATAAAGTTTTTTGTTTTATTTCCAACAACCAAATCTAGGAAATCGTTTTCAAATCCAAAACAAATCCTTTACATAAAGTTGTTTGTTTTATTTCCACGATGGAGATGTTTCACCTAGTGCAGGAATAATACTTCCGTAATCACTCAAATTTGTGATAATGGAAAACCACTTTCGGGTCCGGGCAATCTATCACTTAATGGGTGTACACTCCGTACCTCCTAACCCGTTTGCATGTGTAGATTAAATCCCTCAATTACACTAAATTTCCAACAATCCTCCCCAATTTAGTGCAATTCGTTTCATGAGAATTAAACAAATTAAAACAAAAACTTATGCATAAATGAAAATATCTTGAAGATTGAATTTTCATCTTAGTACATTACACATTCCAAATATTCAAGAATCAGGGTGTTCTAAGAATTGAACCCTTCAACCCATTTGAATAACTGAAAATAATATACACATAAGTTTTCAAATACTCTAAAGCTATCCTGACACTTTACAAGCCATGTGTCCATATCCTTTCATGAATGTATCCAAAGCTAAAAGTCCAAGCTTTGTTGAAGCGGCAAAACTTCACATTCACATAGGTAGTTCACTTCAGTCATGCACCTGCTCTTGCACTTTTTCAAATGAACTGTTAAGAAGCTAGACTTCAACCTCACCTTCAGCAGGTCCGAGTACATACCTTAACTTGGGATGATATAAAATTTATGTACTCCAAATTTCTAAATATAAGCCTTCCACATTGAATTCAACTTCTAATTTTCATCAGAAGGGAATTGGGTATCTTATAATTAGATATTTATGTGGACTTTAAACCCATCTCCACAGCAGACTTGTCAACCAAGTCTCTTGCCAATCCCTTCGTCAAGTGATCAGCTAAATTCTGTTGTGACCTCACGAACACTATAGAAATCACCCCATTCATGATGAGTTCACGAATCATGCTATGTCTGACACCTAAGTGTCTAGATTTTCCATTGTACATCTGGCTATAAGCCTTTGCCAATGTCGCAGCACTATCACAATGGATAGACATGGGTGCTATAGGTTTAGGCCATAATGGTATCTCATGGATCAAGTTTCTAAGCCATTCTGCTTCTTTACCAGCAGCAGCTAAAGCAACAAACTCAGATTCCATCGTTGAGTTGGTAATACATGTCTGCTTCTTAGAAGCCCATGAAATAGCACCTCCCCCAAGCAAGAACACCCAACCACTCGTTGAAGAATGATCTTCAATATTGGTTATCCAACTCGCATCAGAATATCCTTCTATTACAGAAGGAAATCCACTGTAAGATAAACTATATGCCATAATTTTCTTTAAATACTTCAGTACCCGCCTAATTGCTTGCCAGTGATGAGTACTAGGATTACTAGTATATCTACTCAGTTTTCCCACAGCAAAAGCAATATCCGGCCTTGTACAAGTCATGGCGTACATCAAACAGCCAATCACCTGAGAATACTCAAGTTGTGATACAGCTTCACCTTGATTAGGCATAAGCTTCTCACTTGGATCAACAGGGGTACTCACAGGATTACATTCAAAGCAATTGAACTTTTTCAACACCTTCTCAATATAATGAGATTGACAAATCGAAATTCCTTTGCTTTCATGTTTGATCCTAATGCCAAGGATAACGTCAGCCTCCCCCATATCTTTCATGGAGAATTTTGATGACAAAAATTCTTTTGTTAAATCAACCTGACTTTGGTCAGTCCCAAAGATTAACATGTCATCAACATATAGACAAATTATAACTCCTTTACCAGAATCATCAAATTTACTATATACACATTTATCTGCTTGGTTTAATTTAAAACCACTAGATAAAATCACTTCATCAAACTTTTGATGCCATTGCTTAGGTGCTTGTTTCAAACCATATAAGGATTTCACAAGTTTGCACACCTTGCTTTCATTTCCTGGCATGACAAAGCCCTGAGGTTGGTTCATATAAACCTCCTCATCCAATTCACCATTCAAGAATGCTGTCTTCACATCCATCTGGTGAATAATTAGATTGTGAATCGTAGCCAAAGCAATCAACAGTCTAATGGTAGTGATACGTGCCACAGGAGCATAAGTATCAAAATAGTCAATTCCAGACTTTTGTCTAAAGCCTTGAATGACTAACCTTGCCTTGAACTTTTCAATAGTTCCATCCACCTTCATCTTCTTTTTGAAGATCCATTTGTAACCCAAAGGTTTGCAACCAGGAGGTAGATCAGCTAACACCCAAGTGTTATTGCCCATGATGGAATCCATCTCATCATTAATTGCCTCTTTCCAGAATGCAACATCCTGAGACCTCATTGCTTCATCATATGTTTTAGGATCATCATCAACATTGAAACAATACGAATATTGGGTAGAAGCATCATCCCTGGAACCTTCAATTAAGTATAACTGAAAATCAGGTCCAAATGATTTAGGTTTCCCTTTTCTTTTGCTTTTTCAAATCTCAAGTGACCTATCAACAGCCTTTTCAAAGACTTCATCATTACAATCCTTATTTATTCCATTGTTACTTGGAATCATATCCTTTGGTCTAGGTATAGATGAAAATCGATTTTCATCAAAGATTGCATCCCTTGAATCAATCACAGAATTGATTGAGACAAACTCATTAGGCTCTATTACATAGAACCTATATGCCTTAGAATGTTCAACATATCCAACAAATATGCAATCTATACCTCTTTCACCTAAACTTTTCTTCTTGGGATCAGGCAGTCTTACGACCGCCCTACAACCCCATACCCGGAGATAATTCAAGTTAGGTTTCCTTTTATTCCAAAGTTCATAAGGTGTAATCCTGTTTCTTTTGTTAGGAACTCTATTAAGTAAATAACAAGCTGTTAACATAGCTTCCCCCCAAAATCCTTCACTTAAACCCGAATAGGATAACATGGAATTAACCATTTCCTTGAGGACCCTATTCTTCCTTTCAGATATACCATTTTGTTGTGGAGTATAAGGAGCTGTGGTCTCATGGATAATACCAACGGATTGGAAATACGATTGGTCAATGTATTCACCTCCCCTATCTGTTCTAAGTCTTTTAATCAAAGCCTTTTGTTGTAATTCTACTTCAGTTTTAAATATTTTAAATTTATCTAATGCTTCATCCTTAGTATGTAACAAATAAACATAGCAAAATCTAGAAGCATCATCAATAAAAGTCACAAAATATTTCTTGTTCCCTAAAGTAGGAGTAGCATGCAAATCACATAAATCACTATGTATTAATTCTAAAATCTCAGTATCACGATGTATATTTTGAAAAGGTTTCTTAGTGATCTTTGTCAACATACACGTTTTACATTTTTCATTGTTCATATCAAAGGCCGGTATTAATCCATCTTTAGACATATCTTGCATTCTTTTAAAGTGTACATGTCCTAGTCTAGCATGCCAAAGAATAGAATTATTTATGCTAGTAGTAGACATACAAGCAATATCAACACTTACATGTTCAATGTTTAGTCTAAACATTCCATTACTCAAATAACCAAATCCAACAAATAAACCATTTTTAGATAGAACAAACTTGTCAGATTCAATAACTTGCTTGTAACCACAATTATTCAACATACTACTTGAAACCAAATTTTTTCTAATTTGTGGTACATGCAAAACATTAAACAAAGAAACAATCTTTCCAGAACTAAAACTTAAATCCACACGACCACGTCCATGAATAGAGGCTGTTGACTCATTTCCCATATGAAGAATTGATCCATCAGTCATCGACTCGTAAGTCTTGAACCAACATCTATCCTTACATACATGAATAGTAGCTCCAGAGTCAACCCACCACGCAACATCATCATCCTGCACAAAACAAATCTCAGATATATACGAAACATAATAATTCTCAATTGAATTATTAAATATATTCTGACCTTTTGGGGCTTGGTTGTTCGAACCATTGCTCGAACTATTTGTGCTAGATCCCTTAGCATTGTTAGTGCCAAAAATAACCTTGCAATCCCTCTCCAAGTGTCCAGATTTACCACACTTCCAACAAGTCAATTTAGACTTCTTATTAGGATCAACTTTGTTATTACCTTGATGTTTACGTTTTCCCTTTTTGTCATTATTACTAGTGAACTTTTTATGTTCCACCATATTGACAACAGACGTACCAGCAACTTCGTTGCTCTTTGGCTTGTCATTATCCTGCAACCTGAGGGATTCCTCAATACGCAGATGACTACCCAACTCAACAAGAGTTAACTCCTCCTTCTTATGTTTCAAAGAATGTTTAAATTCTTTCCAAGATGGAGGTAGTTTATCAATTATGCTTGAGACTTGAATAGACTCATCCATGTTCATCTTATGTTGTGTGAATTGACCAAGTATACGAATGAGCTCATTGTATTGTTCCAAGACCGGTCTAGAATCGACCATCTTGTAATTATTAAAATTACTCACAAGGAACTTTTTACTAGAAGCATCCTCAGACATATACTTGGTTTCTAAACAGTCCCATAGTTCTTTAGCAGATTCAACATTTAGGTAAATATCAAAAAGGTAATCAGCCATACCATTGAGGATTAAACCTCTAGCGATGTAGTCATCGTTCTCCCACTTGCACCTTTTCCGAATTTGTTCAACAGTAGCATCATCACCATGATCTTCAGGAATTGGTGTGCTGAGTACGTACACCACACTCATGCTGCTCAGAAAGAAGTGCATCTTCTTTTGCCATCTCCTAAAATCAATTCCCTCAAACTTATCAAGTTTGGAAAAATTCGCCGTCATGTGTTTCATCGTAGCCGCCATCGATTATAACAGATAATTACTTTCGATTGTTGGAGGTTTTATTGAAATTTCGTGTAGGGTAAAATAATCGATAGCCGGATAAATCACTGAATCGTGGTATCACTTTCCGAAAGTAATTATTCGACCCTTATTGCCTAGGTTACACGAATATCACTTTGGGATAAGATAGAGATTAGTTCTTGTTATTGGCAGTAAACAAGAACTCTTTTGCATAAGAGTATTAAGGTGTTTTTCTTGTTATTGGCAGTAAACAAGAACTCTTTTGCATAAGAGTATTAAGGTGTTTTTCGTATATCTTATTCTCATAAATGATAGTCCTTATTTATAGGCACCCAAAATAAGTATTATTCCACGATGGAGATGTTTCACTAACTAATTTCGTTTTCAAATCTAAAACAAATCCTTTACATAAAGTTGTTTGTTTTATTTCCAACAACCAAATCAAGGAAATCGTTTTCAAATCTAAAACAAATCCTTTACATAAAGTTGTTTGTTTTATTTCCAACAACCAAATCTAGGAAATTGTTTTCAAATCTAAAACAAATCATTTACATAAAGTTGTTTATTTTATTTCCAACAACCAAATCAAGGAAATCGTTTTCAAATCTAAAACAAATCCTTTACATAAAGTTGTTTGTTTTATTTCCAACTACCAAATCTAGGAAATCGTTTTCGAATCTAAAACAAATCTTTTACATAAAGTTGTTTGCTTTATTTCCACGATGGAGATGTTTCACCTAGTGCAGGAATAATACTTCCGTAATCACTCAAATTTGTGATAATGGAAAACCACTTTCGGGTCCGGGCAATCTATCACTTAATGGGTGTACACTCCGTACCTCCTAACCCGTTTACAAGTGTAGATTAAATCCCTCAATTACACTAAATTTCCAACAGTTTTGTATGTGGAAAAAAAATAAGAAAGCATTTCCAAATTTTATATACATGGATGGTATTTTACTGGTTGATGCCGAAGAATCTGATATGCTTATACACAATGTCGTGAGGACAGTCTCTGTTAACTATGCAGTATTTGAATTATTATGCAACTTGATGTGTTTGTTTTGCTGGTAATACAAAGAAGTTTTAGTTCCGTATATATACGATGTATATAATAATAAAAATATAATGAAGATACTTTCAACTTACACTAACTTATTTTTTTCCTCCTATTGTGTAGCAACTTCTTTTGTTTATACGATTTCTATCCTGGTTTAAGGTGTGAATTTGAAATTTTTAGGTTTGAATTCTTTACTTTGGGGTTTAGATTTGTTAGGTTTGCTTATTTAGGGGTTTGTTTTGATTGTATTTGGGTCCGTGTTTTGCTTGATTTTGTTAGTTTCGGGTTTAGTTATTCATAAGAGCATGCTGAATCTTGGATGTTTTTTCCTTCCACTTATAGAACGAAATTTTAAAAACAAATTTTCATGATATGTAATGAGTTTCTATTGTAGTCATTTTGTTATAAGTGATGAGTGATAGACCATTAATGGATTTACTTATTAATAAATTAATAGAAACCTTTTCGAGCAGACTTCAAAGAATAATTAGGGAGAAGACATAGACTTTGGCAAATACCAAACTTTCATTCATATCATCTCAAAGTAACAACGTACGATTTACAATACTAAATGCCATAATTGAATTGAAACGTGCATAGCCAATGAAAACGTGATGACTAATTAAAAGAAACATGGAGTAAATAAAAGGATAATGCATGCATACGCCTACAAAGGTGGAGGTGGATGATTATCCAAATCCCACTTTCAAAATGCCAATTCAATAGACTTTGACTGCTTAATTCCATTTAGCTCACCTGCGGTAACTTGGGCTGCCATTTTGGGCTTCATACAACCGTATATGTTGGGGCCACATTAATAATTTCCGATTGAAAATCAAGCTTGTCCTCAAGGTTGGAACTTGCGGCAGAAATATCTTCGGATGTCTCAAATACTAAGAACTGCGGAGGGTTGCAACGGTGACCGGGATGATTCTTTTCTAGACAACGAAAACATAGGCCTTGACTACGACATGTTTGAACCTCGACGGAGGTCAAGTGACGAAGCGGTTGAGATTTGGTTTAGGTGGACTGGTTAGATGGAGATGGTAACAATGGTGTGGTGGTAAGGGTAGGAGAGGTTGTAGTGATGGACTTGTTGTTGGGAGTGTATGGAGGTTCAAGATAGGAAGCCGTAGTAAACTCAAGGCTCGTGCTTGACTTATCTTCTATCGACTTTGCTAGTCAATAGGCTTGGTGTAGTGTAGTAACAGTATGGGTTGCTAACTCGCGTTGGATTTCAGGTTTCGGCCTTGAAATAAAATAGTTAAGCACGGCGATGTGTGAGAGGCCAGTAACAACAACAACAACAGCAACAATAACAAAATTCAATCCCACATATGTGAGATGCCGGTAACACAATTGCAAATATGCTCGAACTCGAATTGGTAGGATGTAATAGAACCTGTTTGTTTGAGTTTGAATAAGGTGGCTAGATGATTTTAAAATGACGATGGACCGAAACGGAGTTCCAAAGCTCATGTGAAATGCGGCCAATCGCCAAGGAGGTTTTTGTTCTGAAGATATTTATATCAACTAAGAGCTTCGTCATGGAAGTGATAGAATGCCAGCAAGACCCGTTGGTTGGATGGAATGCGATAAAAAGTGAAATATTGATCGGCTTGGAATAGCCAATCAAGAGGAGCGGTACCGTCGAAGGATGAAGGTGGATTTTGGGTGATTTTAGGGGTGGTGGAGAGGAATTGGTTTGGTACAGCTTGGACGACTGGGAGGAAGATGATGCATCAGTTTTGGCTATTTTGTTAGTGGGTGGTTTGGCTCGGATGTTAGAAACTGAGTCCCATTATGCGGTACTGGTGTGATTAGAGATGTGGTCAGCGAGGGAATCAAGCTTGGTGTTGGTGGTGTTTGAGTTGGGTAAAGATGGTAAAGGAAGCATCAATTAATTGTTTCAATTTTTCGGTGACAACGGCCGGGGATCTTCAAACGTTAGTGTTGATTGACAAGGAGGCATGGTTACGAGTCAATGAAAGCACCAATGATGGTAATAACTCCAAAATCATACATATTTTACATAATTTATTTGGACGTTTTTTGTATGAATTTAGTCAATATTATGAATTTTTGATGTTTTATTATGTAAATTTTGATTATAGGTTCATATGCGAGAAATTGGTGAAAAAGGAGCTAAATATTGAAGAAATGCTGAAAATCTGCGTGTTGTCACGGTTTTGGCCATATTTTTAGCACTCGAACTCCGTTTTAGACAAATTTACTTTCAAAACGACCGCAAGAAAGAGATCTACAACTTATTCAAGAAAGCCGCTGGCTTTGTAAAAAGGAAGCCGTCGGCTTGGGTCAAGGAAGCCGCCGACTTGTGTTAAAAAGTCAAACTTTTGCCGTATAAGGTTTTCTTGCCGAACAAGCCAAGTTATGAAGTGAAGCCGCCGGCTTGGGCCTAAAATGCGTTTTCTTGCGCGTAAATATCAAGTTTTGATTGGAGAAAAAGTAACCGCCAAGGGAAGCCACCGGCTTAGTAGGAAGCCACCGACTTGGGCACGGTTTTCGAGATCTATAAATACTCGCCGAATTTTACAGTTTTATGGTACCTTTTCATAATTCACTTTCAATTTATGAATTATTTAGCTTTTACGGTTAGTTTTTAGGATTTACGTTCAATGTAAACTTGTTCTTTTATTGCTTTGTAAGGTATAATCTTATTTACTTTATTGCATCTCTTTTAATTATGCTATTCTTTACTGTTAATTACTTTTGTTAGTCTCCAACTATGAACTAAACATTCATAGTGATTACTTGGGCGAAAACTAATCTTTGTCTGGGAAACAGATGAAGCCGCCAGCTTCCTCAGTCCAAGCCGCCAGCTCGACTGAGCCTAGCCGCAGGCTTCGTGCTCGATTTGTACAATTTTTTGGTATTTTTCAGATATGTATGATTATGTTTCTGTGATGATTATTTGAACTGTCTATATATGACATGATTAAATAACTTGTTTGTCATGCTTAATGATTAAATATTATGAATATATGATTAACTAGTCATTGATTCTATGGTCTTTTATTCGATTCATATCACTTGTTTAGATCTAGTCCATCAAATATAGTGTTTGGAGTGCATGCATCTTAGGTAAACATCATTGGTAGTTATACAACTAGTTAAACTTGAATCACACTTATATAATAGAATTTATTATTGTTAGGCTTAATCAAAGAACCTTTTTTTTATGAGTGTTTGATTGTCAATTGCATGAGAACTTGATTAGGATTAATTTTCAGCTAGTAACTTGAATTAATCTGATTAAGTTTATTAGCTTATCCACTTTTCAATCTAATTGAATATTGCTTAGATCGACATCAGGTTTAGGTAATGTTTATCATCTGATTATTTGGATGCCATAAATGAAGACATTAGCTTTGAACATCACTTAGTTAATGTAGGCTTTAGGTCCTGCTTTATGAATGCTATGTGGTACTTAGCTTAACCATTAGGGATAATAATTGGTCTATGATTATTGTCTTGCTATTTATCAATATAAGTCATGAAATATCAAATATAAATCCATTATGATTTACACGTCCTTGTAATCACTTCTCTTTTATATTGTTTATTTCATTTAAATCTTTATTCAATCTTTTCTAAATAGTTTAGTAAAAGTTATTAATAACGTACCTCAAATTGTCTCTTCCCTAAGAGATAATAATTCAACCTTAAACAAAAACAAAAAACATAATATATATTCCTAATTCTTTAATATGAATTAGACTAAAGAATAAAACAACAACTCTTATCTGCTTCCACGCTCTCTTGGGACGATAACCTAAAATACTACATCTGATCGAGTCTTGTTGCTCGTTCGGGTGTTAAAAGTAAAATAAAGGTTTTTTAAAATTTAAAAGTTGAAAGGAAAATTAAGCACTACTGCACACACTTTTGACACATCAGATGAAAACCTTTTCGGACAGGTTAGACTTCAAAGAAATTAGGGAGAAGACGGAGACTTCGGCAAACACAATACTTTTCATTCATATCATCTCAAATTTAATATTAATACAATCTATCTATAGTTATTAAAACTCTAAAATGATGACATCATAATTAACTATTTTTCAAGCTTAAAAAAAATTGAAAAAAAAATACAAAAAATGTGAGGCATGTTGATGACGTCATTACTCTTTCATTTACGGAGTAGAATAAAACCCTAAAAATCACTCTTTGACTCTTTCACTCTTTCATTCAGAAAAAAATAGGCAGCGGAACAAATCATCTTCAAGAATTCTTCAGCACCATTGAAGCAATAACGAATTCTTCATACACCGCTACTTAACACAGGTTTGTTTTTCACCCATCTTCAACGCTTTTGCTAATTGGGATTTAAAAATTTTTTTACCCTAAAAATCCAACAATCCACATAAGCAATCAAGAATTCTTCAGCGCCATTTCAAAGATCGAAGCCATAACATCATCTTCATACAATCGCTACTTAACACAGGCTCGTTTTCCATTCAGCTTTGGTACTTCACTGTTGTTTTTGACCCATTTGGTATTTCACTGATGTTTTTGACCCATTTGATACCTCGCTGATTTTTTTTTGTTATATAGTTTTTTAAGTTAACGGTTTGATTAGGTTTTTTTATGCATTTTATTTCAATGGATATTATTATGATTTTGTATATCCTACATGATTAACATAGTTTTGTTATCTAACTTTGATCTATTGGTTTATGTTATTTGGATAAAGATGTCATGTTCATTCTTCTTATAAGTTTTTTTAAAAAGGTGAAAAAAAATTGGAGGCACACAATGTGTTTGATGAAATGCCAAAAATGAATTTGATGTTTGGCATAGAACGAGAGGTATGTCTTATCCATGCCCATTAAAATATGATCAAAAAGTTTGAACAACTAAATTAAATTTTTATTCACCAACCATTGATTATTGTGCCATGAACAGATGAACTCTTCACTCAGAGTTGATTATACATGTAAACACCAAACTTGCTTACATGCTTTTGTTGCATTAGGAGGAAACCAATGTTTTATAGGAAATCTAAAGGGAATGGATGTTTAAAACACGAAGATGTATCATCCCTGTTTCTTTCTTCGTAGTGTAATTTTTACAATGGAATTCTATGTCAGGTATAACCCTATATTTCTTAATGCTTATGTTCAATGTGCAATATTAATATTTAGTTTTTTTTTAGATTCGAATTTGGATATGCCATTTATTTCATTCACATTCACATATAGGTTATAACATTTTCTATAATAGCTAAACAACTCAAGATTTGGATCTAATCCTGTTAATTCGATTCAAACTGGAATCCTCAAAGGATCATCAATTCAGGTTTGTACATGTGAATGCTCACGCTTCCTTGAAAATTGCAATGATTAGATGTGAAAACAAGTTACTATGTGTAACTTCTTAAACTTTTTTTTTTTTTTTTTCATTTTTTCAAATGCCTTGTGAATGTACTGAAGTCATTCAATGGATAGAGATGTGTTTATGGTATACTAATGATATGCCCATGTATGAGTATGGTATTTGATAATATGTCATGTATAGGAGAAAGCAAAGCTTTTTTACTCCAAAAAGTCATATTCAAGTTCATGTTAACATTTCTATATTAAAACAAAGTTGCAACTCATCAGATTTTTGGATATGAAACTAAGAGTTTGTATCAATTTTTCATGAGTTAGTTACTATTTATCTTTGATAGTCGGCTTATAATGTAGTCTAGGTCCTTGGGAATTGAACGGGCGCACAATTAGCTAAGATAAAATCTCTATCAAACAAATATCATTATACACGCGTTCTTTATGTGTAAGTTGTTAATACACACTTTTTATCATCTGTTATGTACTGAATTTGCCCAAATTTGTTTAATGTTTTGTAGTAGCATGTTGAGATTGGTGTTTATCTATTAAATGTGAAGCAACAATCTTGATAAATGTGCTCGAATGATGCTTGGAACTGGATGTCGAGAATTCGAGGAAGATTCCTAAATGAGCCCGATTCTTTTAATGAGTTATTGCAGTCCTTGGGGCATCTTTCTCCAAGTGCATCATATGGGTGGTTATGGGCATTAAGCAAAAGTGGTACATTATTACTTTATTACATACATTCGAGTGGTTACACCTAATGTATGTATGCGGAACAATGGGATGTAGGCTAATAGCTATCAAGGTTAGTTCTAAGTGTTTGACCATGTAGATTTCTCATCTACTCATTTCAATGAAGCTTACCTTGATGTTATACAAATTGCATATTTCCATATTTAATACGGAGTAATTGCTTTTTAATTGGTGTACGGTTTCTTAAATTTCACTAAAAGCAAATAGGAATTGTGAGATAATAGAACTTATTTACTATTAAGTTAGTTATGGGTTGACAAACTGATAGAACTATAAAGGTGAGTAAGTTGTAATTTTATCATTCTTTGTTATTTGCAGAAAACAGTGACCATTAGTTGATTGCATATTTTAACTATTGTTATAAAAATATATTTATAAATAAAACCCGTGATTTCACGGGTCATTAAACTAGTTTTAAATCCTAAATGCCATAACTGAATTAAAACGTGCATAGCTAATGGAACATGATAACTAACTAAAAGAAACGTGGAGTAAATAAAGGGATAATGCATGCATATGTCTACAAACGTGGAGGTGGATGATTATCCAAATCTCACTTTCAAAATACCAATTCAGCATACTTTTGCTTAATTCCATTTAGCCCACCTGCAGTAACTTGGGCTGCCATTATTATTTTTTTAAACAGTAGTTTGGACTCAAGTAATAAACCATCCACACGATCATCTCCCGCAGTTACATAACCTGCCTTCAACTGCTGCCAATCAGAGGGCGTGGCTATTAAACCCTCTCCCCACTGTCCCCCCCAACGCAATGCGCGAAAGGTGACCTTATGTGAAATTCAAGATCAATGGGTATCATTGTGTGCAATGTTACCACCCCATGGAATCGAACTCCCAACCTCTAACAAAGAGGTATGGATATGCTGGCCCGTATCATAGATCAAGTGAATACTGGGAACATAATTGGTGAATCTTTTTATGAATTTGCCATTTGATGCTTTCTATTAGTTATGTGAATAATGGAAACAGTATTGGTGAATCTTTTATATGAATTTGTCGTTTGTTGCTTTCTAATTTCCTTGAGATCTAAAAACATCTCGTTATTTTATGTAGTTGTTCATTTGAGTCAATATCATTGTTTTATGTATTTTATTTTGTGGGTTTTTTTTAAATCTGAAGTAAACCAATTATTAGGTATCTAGAACTGTATAATGGTCAAAATGAGTAATCATATGATCAAAATGGGTACTCTTGAATTAAGCAACATCAACTTTACATTATGTTCAAATGATAAGTAATTTCAGGTTCTGAGTTTTTATGTAGTTGTTCAATTGTCATTAATAAGTAGTTTTAGACCTATTTACTCAGGAATTTTTTTATATAGTTGGACAATAGGTTCTATTAATGTTATTGATAAGTTTTTAACAATGTGAGTTTGGATCCACTACTTAGATAATGACCAATTTAGTCTGAAGAACAAAGGATCCCAGTGAAAGATAACGTCGAATAGAACACAACAAAGGTTAGTGAACCTTCATCTTTAAAAGCTCTAAGAATCCTAAATGATTGTTTATGAACTCTCCATATTTGAAAAAAAATTTGACAGCATATATTGTTGACTATATATATATATATATATATATATATATATATATATATATATATATATATATATATATATATATATATATATATATAGTGGTAGGATCAAGAGGGAAGTAACCATTCGGGGGGAAGCGGGGGGAAGCAAAAACTTTTTTTTTTTTTTTTTTTTGAAAAAATTTTGTTCACGAACATTATAGATGAGATGAAAATATGAATATTTAGTAGAGACACTTTGTGATAAATGTTTTTATTTTGGCGGGAAAACGCTCGAAGAAGTAATATATAACAATTATCGTGTTTTTCGAGCGTATTTTGAGGTTTTAGCTATTGGGGTTTAGATATTAGGGTTTATAGGGTTTAGATATTAGGGTTTAGAAATTTAGGGTTTAAGGTTTAGATTTAGGGTTTAGATTTAGGATTTAGATTGAGTTTTTAACACGAACGGTTTAGAGTTTAGGGTTTAGGGTTTAGGGTTTAGGGTTTAGTGTTTTGGGTTTATGGAATAAACCCAAAACACCAAACCCTAAACCCTAAACCCAAAACTCTAAATCGGGCTAAATTTTACTTCACAAAACATGAAGAAAAAAAAAACGTTCATATTCTTCACGAACAATATTATCTTGAATGTTATTTTTGTCGATCTTTTTCCCGCCTAAATAATAACATTCATCACGAAGTGTCTCTTCTAAATGTTCATATTCTCGTGTGATCTTGATGTTGGAAAAAAAAAATTCAAAAAAAAAAAAACGAAAAAAAAAAAATTTTGCTTCCCCCCGCTTCCCCCCGATTGGTTACTTCCCCATTGATCCTGCCCCTATATATATATATATATATATATATATATATATATATATATATATATATATATATATATATATATATATATATATATATAGTGGACCAATCCATGGATAAGCACTAAATGGGGCACAAACTGGATAAGTAAAATTTTAAATTTTTTTTTAAAAAAAAACGATCCTTTAATATGCAAATAGAAGAAAACGAAAAAATTTTAAAAAGTTTTTGAACAAAATCGTTCGAAAATCGATGATGAATGGTAAACATCGATGATGAATGGTAAAAATTGATGATGAATGGTAAAATTAACCATTCATCTGGTTAATTTATCATTCATTTTTGTTCGCGATGAATGATAAAATTAATCAATGCTAAAAAAAAGCAGATGAATGGTTAATTTAACCATTCATCTGTTTATGATGAATGATAAAAAAACAGATGAATGGTTAATTTAACCATTCATCTGGGTTTTTTAGCATTGATTAATTTTATCATTAATCGTAAACAAGATGAATGATAAATTAACCCGATGAATGGTTAATTTTACCATTCATCTTCGATTTTTGAAAGATTTTGAACTTTTTTTTTATGAAAAAAATTGATTAGAGGTACATTTTAATGCAGATTTATGAATGTAAAAAAAAATTCAAAAAAAAAAAAATTTTATTTTGCTTATCCGGTTTGTACTCCTTTTAAGCTTATCCATGGATCATATATATATATATATATATATATATATATATATATATATATATATATATATATATATATATATATATATATATATATATATATATATATATATATATATATATATATATATATATATATATATATGTTAACATCCTTTTTCTTACATACGTATGAAGCTACCTGATCAGGTTTTTTTATATTTCTCGATTGAGAGTGGATTTCAATTATTAAAAATGGGGTGGGTCTAAATGATTATGCTCAGGGGAGGCCTGGAGGGGGGGGGGGGGACAAAGTGATCAACCGCTCAGATAATTATAAGGTCGAGTGACATATATTAGTAATTATTCAGTGAGTTTTGCAGTCCTTGACAAGGGCTTTAAAGCGAGTTAAGGAGTGTCCAAAGCGGATTAAATGTGAATGAGATATCG
This sequence comes from Rutidosis leptorrhynchoides, assembly GCF_046630445.1. Lineage (NCBI taxonomy): Eukaryota > Viridiplantae > Streptophyta > Magnoliopsida > Asterales > Asteraceae > Rutidosis > Rutidosis leptorrhynchoides. The sequence goes on from NC_092340.1 coordinate 321,688,066, forward strand.
AATCTCAAAGTTGTTATTTGATGCAAAATTTAAAAGTTTTAGTATTTGTCTCACATCAGTTGAGAGCAAACCTAAAGCTACAGTCTTCACTATATATAAAGGCTCTAGGCTTTGTAGAAAGACATACCAAAAATTGTATAAGCATTTTTATACAATAAGAGTTTTCCTCTTAGCTTCAACATGGTCTCCCCGTTCCGATTACCTTTCAGGCAAGTGTTCAAGTCCGACAATACGCTGCTTTGGACTGGTGTACCATGGGAACAGACGAAAAATCTGTTTAAGGAAATTGTGTCAAACACACGCCCGGTTCAACCTTCAATTCGGTTAGATCGTTTTATTCTCCATTCTTAATCTGATTATTTATTTTGTGTGAGTATTATAATCCGATTAGTTTATATATTATTTTCAGTTTCGTATATATATTTTACCTATAAACTTAAACAGATTCATACTCCATGAAAACTGATATGTTAATAATGATTATTTTAATTTAATGATTGATAGTGCTTACACACATCTTGTTGTTATTATTTGGATCATAATCTGGCCGCTATTTAATTTGTCTTTACTTCTGCCAATCTGACTTTATTTATCTGTTTATTTTGGTTGCTGATCTTTGAATTACACATATATAAATCTACATGTTTCATCATGTGTGTTAATATGCTTTGTTGATGATAGTGTTTTCTTAGATTACACTTATAAATCATAATGCCGTTTATGTTTTTAAACATTAAACAATTAAACATGATGTAATATTTAAGTTACATGTGTCTGTCGATATTTATATTTATGCATATGATTTTCAAATATATAGTGATGGGTGAATTCATCTGTATGGTATCAACTATTGATTTAAATTGTCGCTATATAATTTGATTATTATTATGTGTTATACACCATACTAGTCATGTGAGATCAGATTCCTTAATTCTATTTGCACATAAGCCGCTGTCGTTTTCGAATCGTTTTTGTACATCTATTTATTTAGTTTAAAATTCGTGTTATATAAGCTAAAAAATATATATATAAATATATTTGCTTTCTTAACCGAAATTGCATGTAAAGCGTTTTTGCCGAATCTAATGGCGGTAAAACAGATAGTGGATCTTTATGATTATAGATTAGAATATTAGTGGACCTTAAGTATATTTATATATATCTAATTGTGATTATAAATATAGATAACAATAGTCTATATTTGATCTATATCCATTATGATTAAATTCTGGCTTGATTGTGAACGTTGCAATTAAGTGAATTTAATGGTACAGTGTATGTACAATGACATAATTTATTGGTCTGTAGTTCAGTTTAATGTTGTAAAACTGTTTTAATTTCGATTATGTGTTATAATGATTAGTCTGTTGCATAATCAGAAGGTGTCAATATTAATTTGCTGTGTTTAATAGTTGTTAAAAGTTGATGATATGCTATTCAACACATTTTATGTTTGCTGAATTTATAGCAGCTTGCTGAGATCTGACAGTATTTGTTGTCTAGGTTGATATTAATCTGCTGTGTTTAGAAAAAATTTGTACAGCTTTGCGGACTGATTTTAGACAGCTTAAATGGCTGTTTCTGGACAGCTTGATGGGCTATTGCTGGACATCTTAATGGTTGTTTATGGACAGCCTAAATGGCTGTTTTTTTTTTGGACAGTTATTGACGTTGTTTTTTGACAGATTATGATGCTATTTTGGACAGCTTTTTTTTGGATTGTTTTCGGGCAGATGTTAGATAGGTTCTGGAAATATTTTGGGTATATTTTAAACTGATTTTGGGCAGGTTTCTTAACTACTTTCGGTTCAGTTATGGATTTAGTTCGGGGATGTTTTGGACCCATTTGAAATGTTTTAAAAAAGCTGTTAAAATCTTCGTGGGTGGATCTTGACCCGTATTGACTGTTTTAAATAGTTTATACAATTTGGTATTAGTCATATTAATTTGAATATCAGAATAATGATTAATTTGTTTAACATTCATGATTTGCAATTATATTTAACCGAAATTGGTTCGGGTTTTTAACAGTAGAATGCGGTTCTTTCTTAGGCCGAGAAACCTTGAGAAGTTCACATGTGTAAACTTTAAGTATTGGCAGTAAAAGATGTTCTTTTATCTGACCATGCTGAACCTTGCGAGGTTCTTGACTAAAACAAGCTTCCCAAGTAGCCAAAGGGGAACATAATGTTCAAATTGTGAGCGTGGTTCAGGCTTGGAGTCATTTCGATTTCTTGTACCGCAAGGTCTTAAATGACATGGTCGATTCGTTTTATAATGTGTTTTCGAACAGTTTTCAGAACGTTTTCCGGACTGATTTCGGACTGTTTCCCGACCTGTTTCCAGACTGCGTTCGAAACTGGTTATGGACAGTCTTCGGGACATTTTAGATTGTTATTAAACCGGATTTAAACTTGTTTTTGTAACAGTTTGGCTTAAACATGTTTGGTTTAACCAGTTTTGTTGAAATGGTTTAGTTTAATCTTCTATTAGAAACCTGTTGGTTTTAACATGTTTGGTTTACATGTTTGTGTTTAAACTTTTTTGGTTTAACTGTAGGGTTGAAACTTTTTCGGTTTCCCGTTTGAGTTGAAAAGGTTTTGTAACACCCCGTTTTCCCCGTATATGATTTATAGGTGTATTGGGTATGTACGATAGGCGTATGAAGGGTTCGAGACATTTTCTAGTGTTAAAGTCTTGTACGAGGGAGAAGGGCTCAGGTCGAGCTTTGGGTCGCGGCGCGACAAACGAGGCCGCGGCGCGGCATTCTACTGAAACCAAGATCAGAAGTTAGGTTTAAAATGATCCCAGACTTAGTCAAATGTCGCGGCGCGACATTTAAGGCCGCGGCGCGGAAAACTGCACGAATTGGCACTTGTAATATTAAATGAAGTTCAAGGGCATTTTGGTCTTTTCACGTTTGAGCCAGATTTGAGGCTTTAACCTCATCCATTCATTTCATTTCTCATTTTAATTTCCCTTTTCTTTTCATTTTTCCTCTCAAACTCAAACACCCATTTGATTTCAAAAGGATTTTTGGAAAGGAAGGATCGGGAGTTGATCTTTGGCGTAGTTGACAAGTGTGTTCTCCTCGTTCTTAGCTACACGGTGATACTAGTGGTAAGCTCTAACTCCGAATTTCATTTTCGTGTTCATCATTCAAATTTGAGGCTTTTGGCTTGTATGTTCATAGATGGAACCCATTTAGTTGTTAATTGAAGATTAACACCAAGATTCGGGTTTATAAGTGTTAAAGGCGGGTTTTGGGTTGGTTAATGATTTAACCATGTTTAAGACTTGTAAAGGGTGTATAATCACTAGCATTAGTGATTATTGATGTTTTGGAGACTTTTAGGGTTCTCGTGTTTGACTAATTTTGACTAGAGTCAAAATTAGGGTTTGAAGATGATTGTGACCCGAATGTCGATTCGATGAGGTTTGTAAACTTAAAATGGATTAAGTTGAAGTATAAAACCGAGTTAAACATGTTTTGGTGTCAAAACTTGTAAATGGTGAGATGTTGACCTTGTGGGTCAAAATTAGGGTTTATGGGCGATTTTGAGAACGATAAGTGTTTAACACTTGTGTTCGGGTTTAATTGGCATATTAGGACCATTATCACTTTTGTTAGTGATTATGGGTTAGTTTGGGCGCGGTTTGTCCTTGGAAGTGCAATTGGGTCGAAATTGCACTAAGTGTCGAATTGGGTTGGTTTGTAAATCCATCCTAATTGTGTTGTGGTATTTATGATTATGGAATAGGTGTTTTCCATTGACGAGTTGCGGATTATTTGGAAGCGTTTCTTCAAGGCGACATGGTGAGTGTTAATATCCTATATGCATATGTATGTGTAGGATGGATGCGGGTTGGGTGAAGTGGTTCTCGGTCATAGAGCTCACTTCACATATAGGTGGATCGATGGAACTTGTGTATAGGTCCAATTGGCACGTTTGTGCTTTTTGGTTGACCAACTTTGGCGAGGTACACGCTTGTGTGTACGTTATCACACGTGGTTGTGATTTGGATGTTATAACCCCAACGGCGAAGGGTTGATATTGTTGTGAGGTGGATGACCCCGATGTGGTGGATTTTATAATCCTGTGACCGTGGGTTTTGATGTTGAGAAGTGAATCGCGTGTAGTTCGGATTCACGATGACTCGTGTAGTTCGGTCATCTTATTGAGGTAGTAATCTCGTGTGGTTTCGGATTACTAAGGCTCGTGTAGTTCGGCCAACCTCGATGTTGTGAAGATAGTAATCTCGTGTGGGTTCGGATTACTAAGGCTCGTGTAGTTCGGCCAATCTTCATTATGGCGTTTGGTATTCGGTAATGGGTTAAGGGGTTAACCTTATTCGTTTTATATTGTTATATATATTTATGTAATGTTGTGTTGTAGCTAACCCTCCGGGTGTAGCTTATTGGCGTTGTTCACATCGTCGTTGGTGAACTTATACTTTGTTGATATCTTTAGCTTGTTGCTTAGAGATCGTACGGTATGCTTAGTGTAGTTGCCTTATACATGGATGCTTCGGTATGCGGTATTTGATATTTGTGTGGCGTGTCCATTTTATACATATATATGTATGTAGTATATTATCATTCACTAAGCGTTAGCTTACCCTCTCGTTGTTTACATTTTTATAGGTTTGCATGTTTGGCGGCTCGGGTAAGCTTGGGGATTAGAGATCTTGGCTAGGTTGCTTAGAAGATCTTGCTTTTGTATTCGATTAGGATTTGGGTAGCGTAGTCTCAAATCACCATGCTCGGTTTTGGTTGGAAACTAAACTAGTCGGGTCGTGTATGTCCGTTTGGACAATTAATCAATGTATTAAATGTTTTAAGGTTTATTAAACCTTCTATTGCATTAAAGATGTTTATGGTGAAAGGACCCGTTCATATACATTATAAACGATTCACAATAGTTGATTACATTGCGAGGTATTTGACCTCTATATGATACATTTTACAAACATTGCATTCGTTTTTAAAAGACAATCTTTCTTTACATCAAAAATTGACAGGCATGCATACCATTTCATAATATCCACTATCCAACTATAAATTGATTTAATAATAATCTTTGATGAACTCAATGACTCGAATGCAACGTTCTTCGAAATATGCTATGAAAGACTCCAAGTAATATCTTTAAAATGAGCAAATGCACAGCGGAAGATTTCTTTAACACCTGAGAATAAACATGCTTTAAAGTGTCAACCAAAAGGTTGGTGAGTTCATTAGTTTATCATAATCATTTATTTCCATCATTTTAATAGACCACAAGAATTTCATTTCCAGTTCTCATAAATATACGTCCCATGCATAGAGACAAAAAATAATCATTCATATGGTGAACACCTGGTAACCGACATTAACTAGATACATATAAGAATATCCCCTATCATTCCGGGATCCTCCTTCGGACATGATATAATTTCGAAGTACTAAAGCATCCGGTACTTTGGATGGGGTTTGTTAGGCCCAATAGATCTATCTTTAGGATTCGCGTCAATTAGGGTGTCTGTTCCCTAATTCTTAGATTACCAGACTTTAATAAAAAGGGGCATATTCGATTTTGATAATTCAACCATAGAATGTAGTTTCAATTACTTGTGTCTATTTTGTCAAACATTTATAAAAGCGCATGTATTCTCAGTCCCAAAAATATAAAGGGTAAAAAGGTAAATGAAACTCACCATACTGTATTTCGTAGTAAAAATACATATAACGTCATTGAACAAGTGCAAGGTTGGCCTCGGATTCACGAACCTAAATTAATTATATATATTTATGTGTTGGTCAATATTTGTCTAACAAATTATGTCAAGTCATAGTGTACCACAATCCTAATGCTCGAGACTAATATGTAAAAGTCAACAAAAGTAAATTTGACTCAAAATAATTTTCAAAAATCTATACATGATTAATATATAGTTTAAATATCGTCGTTTTATATTTTTAAATATTTTTAAAAGATTTATTAGAGTAAATAATATAATTTATTTATTAATAAATAAAATTTTATATTATATTTATATAATAAAATATACTTTTATATATATTAAGTAATAAAATTTATAGGGTTCATTTAATATTATAAAGATAATATGATAGGTATTATTAAAGTAAGTTATTACACGTAGTAAAATATGTTTCTATCAAATATTTATTTGATAAAATAATATCTATAATGATAGTAAGTAAAAGTTGTATTATTTTGTAATAATAATTATTATTATAAAAATATCAATATTTAGAATTACTAAGATGACATTATGATAAAACGATAATTCTAATTATGATAACTTTAATATTTACGATAATTTTTAATATTATCTTTAAAATAATAATTCTATTTAAAATAATAATAATAATAATAATAATAATGATATTTTATAGTAATAATGACATTTCTATTAAAATGATAATTTTTGTTAAAATGATAGTTTTAATACTAACGATAATTTTAATAATAATAGTAATGATAAAAATAATAAGAACGATAATTTTATCTAAATCAATATCTTATAATATTTTAATTTCATCATGATACTCTTACCCATTATTTCCTAATCGTTTTGTTTAATAGCTTTTAATCGTCTTTTATACCGTGTTGGTAATAATGATAATAATAGTAATCAAAATAATTAGGTGTTACAAATATTTGTTTTAATTACACTAATATTAATAATGATAGTTACTATAACATTATTAACGATAATACTAATAATTATCTTAATGATAATATAGTAATAATAATAATAACAATAACAATAACCATTTTTAAATAATGATATATATATATTAATAATGATAATAATAATAATAATACCAATAATAATAATAATAATAATAATAATAATAATAATAATAATAATAATAATAATAATAATAATAATAATAATTGGATAATAATAATACTAATACTAATTATAACTTTAACGATAATAACGATAGTAATAATAAAAAAAAAATAACATTTTTTAATGATAAATCCTTTTATTGATAAAGATAATAATAATAATAATAATAATAATAATAATAATAAGATAAAACTAGAACGACGATAATAACGACGATAATAATAATCATTTTTAATAATAATACAAAAATTCGATGGACTATAACTTCAAATCCGTTCATCGAAATCATTCGATATCTAAATGAAAAGTTCTTAATTTTTCACTAGCTTTCCAACGACATGCATATCTTATACCTTATCTCAGTCGCATATATAACTAATTCAGGATTCAACATAACCTAACTAAAGGCAATATCAAAAGTACAAACATGCATAATCCTATATACTCGAGCACTAGTCAGGGATACACTATTAGTATGTAAAAGTTAAATTATGAGTACTCACGTATCAATATTGAGATTCAATATTGCAGGAAAGGTACGTAGACGCAACGGAGATGATAAACACTATATTGACCTCACGAGCATACCCATGAACCATACCCAATCACCTCCATAGCTATAACCCATAATTTCCTTAATCCAATCCCACTCGAAAAACAATTTCGAAATCACTCGGACAACACTCTGACGTAATATTTTATGTATACTAATAATATCTTGAAATAATACGGAGTAAATATATATATATGTAAATCGATTGAGAGAGTTTAGAGTTTAGAGAAAAATATTTTCAAGTTTCTATGAAATAATGAAACCTATTGAATTCTATTTATAATACATTTTTGAATTATTAAAGTGAATTATTAAAGTATGAATTATTAAAGTAAATTATTAAAGTATGAATTATTAAAGTGAATTATTAAAGTATGGATTATTAAAGTGAATTATTAAAGTATGAATTATTAAAGTATGAATTATTAAAGTGAATTATTAAAGTTAAAGTAAAGTAAAAATAAAGTAAAGGTAAAGTTTAAGTATAGTAAAAGTATAAAACTATGTACGTATAATACGCGTATAAATATATATAATATTAATTTAAATCGTTATATATATTTAATAAAATAAAATATAAATATCGTTATCTTTATCATACTGGTTAAGTAATGAGTTGTCAAAAGTGGTTCTAGATATTTATAAAAGTTATATACGTTTTAATAATAAAGTTCTTTTTAAACTGAAAACGTTTTTGTACGTTTGAAACTAAATCAAATAAATATAATAATTTTGTTTTCCAAAACCAAATATATTTTTAAGAATCATTTTGTTTAAAGGTTAAAATAATGGAAATCGTTATATATCATAAAATGTTTTAGAAAAGTAGAATCATATATATTCATAATAGGTTTCAAGTTTTTAAATTACAGTTTGTTGGTGAAGCATGGGATAAAGTTCAAAGGTTAAATAAACGTATGAAATCATCTTAATGAAAAATGTCGAGTTACTTAACTTGTCGATATCCAACATCTAAGTTATTTACACTTCACGTTCTTACTTATAAATCACTTTACCATTTTCCGAATGTTGTCAAAAAGAATAGATTTCTTAAATCACAGTGGACCTCATAACATAGACCCGTAATGATATCATAATGTATCTGATAAATCAATCATTTGATATTAACTTCTAATTCCATCGATAAACATATTGAAACAAATACGTTCATGTAAAGTATTATACGTTTAATACTTTATTAATATTCTCAAGTTATAATATATATATACATATATATACATATTTATTTATATATAACGGTTCGTGAATCGTCGAAATTTGGTCGAGGTTATAATGAATGTATGAACACAATTTAAAATTCTTGAGATTTAACTTAACAAACTTTGCTTATCGTGTCGGAATAATATAAAGATAAAGTTTAAATTTGGTTGAAAATTTCCGGGTTGTCACAGTACCTACCCGTTAAAGAAATTTCGTCCCGAAATTTGAGTGGAAAGGTCGTGAATGATAATAAGTATGTTTTCATGATGCATACAGGCTGAAAATTAGAGTTTTATCATCAACGAATAATTTGGATAAACAATCCATTTATATGAAGAGTACGAATGAAGCTAACATAGAAGAGTGAAATGAGTAAGTGTAGATTCATCTTATCTTTTGACGTAGATATGATTGATTTCCAGATTTCAAGGGATTTGAAGAAAATCTTTGTAATAAGATTTGATTCTCCGGTAACAAAAGGAATTAGGATCCGCTTTAAATGCGATCATCCATTTTAATTGTTCTGTCGGAGATTTTCTTATAAATTCACCTCCTTCGTTTTCTTACAACTCACACCTTCTGTTGATGCATTTTATGCAAGTCCCTAGACATCTACCCACGTCCATTGCAGGTACAACAGTTTACAGGCCACCATGATCGTTCGTTATTATCCTATCCGTGTTTGTATGTGGTTACAGCAACTGCAGGAACGAGATTTAGATGTTTGACTATGTTAGACTTAGTCAGACGTCCGAGTGAAGCCTCACTCGTACAGCTGACAGGCTCATACGCACGGTTGATGCTGAGCTAAGTCACAATTACAACCAAAATGAGAAGACAAGAGTGAGTGATCACCCGTACGGCTGATGAAGCCAACTCGTATGTGTGATGGATGAATCGTACGGGTGAGTCAACAGCAGGGGTATATAAAGTCTTATGTTCTTCATTTTAGGTTAAGCCTCTCATTTGTTACACACACTCAGATATGGTGAGCTCCTTCGATTCTCTCTCAACCCAAATCACCCAGGTGGTGAATAATAGCTCTAGGTGTTGATCTAATCATACTTGATTTAGTTGTGGTATGACTAAATTAATCCCAAAAGCTTAACCTATTCACTAGAGGGTTTGATTCACTTATTCCGTCTTTGTGTGAGTTAAATCTGTTGATTTCTAAGTTCCTAGTCATGTTTCATCACCTTCTATTCTTTCTCCCTCAACTCATATTTTAAAGTATTCATCAATATGCTCCATCCAGTTCTGATTCTCGATATACTTATAACTTTCATATCGGTCATTCTTCTTTTTCATCTACCGCCGGAAGAATCTATTTACTTCTACTATACTCTTGGGTTTATAGTGTTTCTAGTTCTCCCGTGTCTTTATATTGCTATATGCATCGATATATATGATTTATAATTTTTTTGGTTTGTCGTTGGGCTTTATATCTTCCCTTATATTTCAAAGTCTCTGTTTCTATCTTCTATAATCATTGGCATCCATAGTTAATGCTCTCTTTTATTTACTGCAATTTATACCCCAATTTCTATTTCGGAGTTTTGTCCTTTCGTTTCTTCTTCTTGTGATTAAGCACCGCTTGTAATGGTCCAGAATTCACAGATATGAATTTTGGAATGAACATTGTTAATGTTCTAGGAAGGAAATTGTGATGGCACGATCTTGACTTGTCAAATTACTAGAATACCTTAGAAAAGGCCGAATCATCAAGAAATATTTTCTTGATATTTTAGAGGTTAAATAGAATAAAAGAGTCGTATAACATGGTACATGATGATGTTATGATCTATGAATCATCACGTTCCATTTAGAAACTCAGCATGAATTACTGTAATATAATCACGTTGATCAAGTGTCATTATATTATACTAACTCATGCTTCAGTTTCCAACACTACTTCAAAAACATTCATATTTTAAACTCAAAGGTTTACAGAGTATAGGAACTAAACAGTTTCCTTTTTGATGTAATACAGATAGCGCAAAGAGATAAATGATTCCAGATAAGAATAGTTATGGAAATATCTTCAGAAATATGGAGGATATTTATAATGAAAGATACGATGATATCTTAAAATTTCTAATATCAGAGAATGATGAAGAATATTGTCTGTAAGGGTTTAGTATCAGGAGCAAGGTATTTGTTAATGACTTCAGCAGACACTGAATCATTTGGATTCTTTGAAGGCAGGTTCACTCTTTGTGATTTGTCCACAGCCTCCTTCATACTTTGCTCAATCCGTTTTCCAGTTCCAAAACTTCTCTATTTCTGAGCTTTGTTAATACACTAATCTTTATCATCAAACTTTTTACTGCTAAGGTCGTTTACAGTTTTTGTTGCTTCATCAGCATTTCGAGAACTAGTTCGCGGTTCAGAGTGTTTTTCAGAAACTTCACATTCGAAGTATGTAAGCCTTGGAAATAGACGTTATGTATAACTGTTGGCGTCAACATGCTGTGAGATTTTAAAATACTGATTGCTAATTCCCAATGATTCGTATGGCAATTCTCGTTACAAGAGGCAGATGAGTAAATGATGAGGTTTCGATAAATATAAAGATTCTTCGAAATGCCCAAGATCAGTGAAGTTGTTGGTAAGTTTATTGCTAATGTGATGGAATATGAAAGGTTCTCCGGTAACAAAAGGGTAATCACATATATCAAAATTATGATAAGGCTACTACGAATGAAAAAATCGAAGTTGTCTTGCTGGAGCTGTGATATAATTTGCTACTTTGCAAAGGAATTGCAAGGTTATTTTTGCTAATAAATGCCAAAAGATCTGACACATATATGTGTTGAATTATGACTTTGGTTTCGAGAGCTTTTTAAGTACATAACTGTGGGTAATATGTGGTTGGATCATCATCTCGATTGCTCATTATTTGAAGTGTCTTCAGAGATTTTTGAAGGGTTTGAACACAGATTGTAATCGTTTGTATACATTTGATGTTCTAACACACTTTTGAAGTCAAAGTATAGCTTTGAAAGATGTAGGAATCTAAAAGTGATGGTACCGGTTATATCTCGAATTGAATTCTGAGATTTTAAAAGCAGAATATGTAATTGGGTTTGAATGAGTATGATTGTTTTGATTTCTATGAAAGAATGTATATTATTGTGAAAGTAGGAAGTATAATTGATAATTTGCTTAATCTGATTCGAAGAATGTAACATATTAATTGTGAATTTATATATATCTCTCGGGTATTACCTACCCGTTAAAAAAAATTTCACAATTAATATTTTGTACATAAGAATTTTATTACAGTCTTTATGAAAATATATATGTATATATTCTCCTCAGATGTAACATAGATTTTAATGAGTTAATACTAAATTAAACTCATTCGATTTACGGTTGGAACTAGAATTGAATAATTCCTTGAAGGCTTTAGAGGTTACATAAGTATTTCTTCAATAATATTGAAATTATGAATCAATACTTCGTTATTTGTTGAGATGTGATGTTGGTTTTCGTTAAATTCTTGTGAACTTCGCAAAGTACGAATGATGTTATCTGAAAAGTTTCGGTTACATCAATGATGAAGTGTAAAATCAAATATATACTTGATTTATTAGGAATTGGAATTTGTTGAATTGAGACAGAGATTGTAGTTAACGATGGTTAAGTCGCGGGCGAGGGACGTACATTATTGCATATTTGTAATATGAATTAACCGAGTAGTTAAGATTCACACACAATAGCTTAGCACGGAAAGATTTATTTTTTTATTTCAATATATATATATATATATATATATATATATATATATATATATAATATATATATAATTTTTTTAGAGGGAATGAGTTAATTCTTCATAACTTGTTGATACAATATACACGTTATTGATTCTTAATGATGTCCACAGTGATTCTTGAACTGACGGAGTTTGTGATGTTATAGGTGTTGTTGATTCTGATGTTGACTGTACTGACGATGCTGGTGACGTTGACGGTACTGTTGATGCTGTTGGTAAAACAAGTTTAACTTGTTAATCACACACCATTTTTATCAGGGTTTCTACTCTTCCTTCTATCATTTTGGTTCGCTTAACTGATTTATGGTTAGGGCTAGATTAGATAATCTTTAAGACTTTAGAGATTATATAATCGCCGCGGAATGTTTCTCCAATGAAGTTATGAATTAATACTTCGTCAGTTATTGTTGTTGGTACTCCTTGGTATCTATGGTGCGTATGACGTTGATGCTCGTGGGATAGATTGTGAAGTTGAGGTTTACAACGCGGTTGTGGTTGGAGGTGGTAATGGTACTGTTGGCGTTGATGATGGTGGTACTAGTGCTGCTGCTGTTGTTTGTAATCTCTGCACCATATTCTCCAAAGCCACTACCCGAGCGCGAAGTTCGTTGACTTCTTCTATTATTCCAGGATGATTGTCGGTCGGAACGAGCGGATAAATAAAATCTAGAATTTGATGTAGTTTATAATCGTGACGAGATACCCTGGAAATGAGAGAGAAAATGGTGTCTCGAACAGGTTCACCGGTAAGTACTTCAGGTTCTTCGCCAAGAGGGCAATGTGGTGGATGGAAAGGATCGCCTTCTTCTTGTTTCCAATGATTGAGGAGGCTACGAACCCATCCCCAATTCATCCAGAATAGGTGATGTCTGATTGGTTGATCCATTCCGGTCACACTGCTTTCGGAGCTTGAGTGAGATTCCATTTCGGAATCCGAGTGACTTGAACTGATGACAAATTCCATTTCGTACGTTTGGATAAAGGATTTTCGATATAAAAATTATTTTTCGGCTATCGGGTGGTATTCTATTTACATAGGATATCTATATATAGAGATCAAAAGATTTCATAGATTACGGAGGAATTTGCAGGATATGTCAGACAAAGTTTAAAGTAACAGATATGATAAGATATGATATAGCAGATACGCTAAGATATGAATTTTGTCTATACACTACTCATGCAATTAATGTAGCAAGACGTGTCTAGACTAATAATGATAAGCAGGTGATTTCCTATGGATGATAAGCAGATGATTTCCGACTAGAAATGATAAGCAAAAGTTTTGACATGCAGACACGGTCGAAGTCCAGACTCACTAATGCATCCTAACGACTTATCAGTTAGACACACTAATGCAGACCTGGTTCGCTAAGACCACCGCTCTGATACCAACTGAAAGGACCCGTTCATATACATTATAAACGATTCACAATAGTTGATTACATTGCGAGGTATTTGACCTCTATATGATACATTTTACAAACATTGCATTCGTTTTTAAAAGACAATCTTTCTTTACATCAAAAATTGACAGGCATGCATACCATTTCATAATATCCACTATCCAACTATAAATTGATTTAATAATAATCTTTGATGAACTCAATGACTCGAATGCAACGTTCTTCGAAATATGCTATGAAAGACTCCAAGTAATATCTTTAAAATGAGCAAATGCACAGCGGAAGATTTCTTTAACACCTGAGAATAAACATGCTTTAAAGTGTCAACCAAAAGGTTGGTGAGTTCATTAGTTTATCATAATCATTTATTTCCATCATTTTAATAGACCACAAGAATTTCATTTCCAGTTCTCATAAATATACGTCCCATGCATAGAGACAAAAAATAATCATTCATATGGTGAACACCTGGTAACCGACATTAACTAGATACATATAAGAATATCCCCTATCATTCCGGGATCCTCCTTCGGACATGATATAATTTCGAAGTACTAAAGCATCCGGTACTTTGGATGGGGTTTGTTAGGCCCAATAGATCTATCTTTAGGATTCGCGTCAATTAGGGTGTCTGTTCCCTAATTCTTAGATTACCAGACTTTAATAAAAAGGGGCATATTCGATTTTGATAATTCAACCATAGAATGTAGTTTCAATTACTTGTGTCTATTTTGTCAAACATTTATAAAAGCGCATGTATTCTCAGTCCCAAAAATATAAAGGGTAAAAAGGTAAATGAAACTCACCATACTGTATTTCGTAGTAAAAATACATATAACGTCATTGAACAAGTGCAAGGTTGGCCTCGGATTCACGAACCTAAATTAATTATATATATTTATGTGTTGGTCAATATTTGTCTAACAAATTATGTCAAGTCATAGTGTACCACAATCCTAATGCTCGAGACTAATATGTAAAAGTCAACAAAAGTAAATTTGACTCAAAATAATTTTCAAAAATCTATACATGATTAATATATAGTTTAAATATCGTCGTTTTATATTTTTAAATATTTTTAAAAGATTTATTAGAGTAAATAATATAATTTATTTATTAATAAATAAAATTTTATATTATATTTATATAATAAAATATACTTTTATATATATTAAGTAATAAAATTTATAGGGTTCATTTAATATTATAAAGATAATATGATAGGTATTATTAAAGTAAGTTATTACACGTAGTAAAATATGTTTCTATCAAATATTTATTTGATAAAATAATATCTATAATGATAGTAAGTAAAAGTTGTATTATTTTGTAATAATAATTATTATTATAAAAATATCAATATTTAGAATTACTAAGATGACATTATGATAAAACGATAATTCTAATTATGATAACTTTAATATTTACGATAATTTTTAATATTATCTTTAAAATAATAATTCTATTTAAAATAATAATAATAATAATAATAATAATAATAATGATATTTTATAGTAATAATGACATTTCTATTAAAATGATAATTTTTGTTAAAATGATAGTTTTAATACTAACGATAATTTTAATAATAATAGTAATGATAAAAATAATAAGAACGATAATTTTATCTAAATCAATATCTTATAATATTTTAATTTCATCATGATACTCTTACCCATTATTTCCTAATCGTTTTGTTTAATAGCTTTTAATCGTCTTTTATACCGTGTTGGTAATAATGATAATAATAGTAATCAAAATAATTAGGTGTTACAAATATTTGTTTTAATTACACTAATATTAATAATGATAGTTACTATAACATTATTAACGATAATACTAATAATTATCTTAATGATAATATAGTAATAATAATAATAACAATAACAATAACCATTTTTAAATAATGATATATATATATTAATAATGATAATAATAATAATAATACCAATAATAATAATAATAATAATAATAATAATAATAATAATAATAATAATTGGATAATAATAATACTAATACTAATTATAACTTTAACGATAATAACGATAGTAATAATAAAAAAAAAATAACATTTTTTAATGATAAATCCTTTTATTGATAAAGATAATAATAATAATAATAATAATAATAAGATAAAACTAGAACGACGATAATAACGACGATAATAATAATCATTTTTAATAATAATACAAAAATTCGATGGACTATAACTTCAAATCCGTTCATCGAAATCATTCGATATCTAAATGAAAAGTTCTTAATTTTTCACTAGCTTTCCAACGACATGCATATCTTATACCTTATCTCAGTCGCATATATAACTAATTCAGGATTCAACATAACCTAACTAAAGGCAATATCAAAAGTACAAACATGCATAATCCTATATACTCGAGCACTAGTCAGGGATACACTATTAGTATGTAAAAGTTAAATTATGAGTACTCACGTATCAATATTGAGATTCAATATTGCAGGAAAGGTACGTAGACGCAACGGAGATGATAAACACTATATTGACCTCACGAGCATACCCATGAACCATACCCAATCACCTCCATAGCTATAACCCATAATTTCCTTAATCCAATCCCACTCGAAAAACAATTTCGAAATCACTCGGACAACACTCTGACGTAATATTTTATGTATACTAATAATATCTTGAAATAATACGGAGTAAATATATATATATGTAAATCGATTGAGAGAGTTTAGAGTTTAGAGAAAAATATTTTCAAGTTTCTATGAAATAATGAAACCTATTGAATTCTATTTATAATACATTTTTGAATTATTAAAGTGAATTATTAAAGTATGAATTATTAAAGTAAATTATTAAAGTATGAATTATTAAAGTGAATTATTAAAGTATGGATTATTAAAGTGAATTATTAAAGTATGAATTATTAAAGTATGAATTATTAAAGTGAATTATTAAAGTTAAAGTAAAGTAAAAATAAAGTAAAGGTAAAGTTTAAGTATAGTAAAAGTATAAAACTATGTACGTATAATACGCGTATAAATATATATAATATTAATTTAAATCGTTATATATATTTAATAAAATAAAATATAAATAACGTTATCTTTATCATACTGGTTAAGTAATGAGTTGTCAAAAGTGGTTCTAGATATTTATAAAAGTTATATACGTTTTAATAATAAAGTTCTTTTTAAACTGAAAACGTTTTTGTACGTTTGAAACTAAATCAAATAAATATAATAATTTTGTTTTCCAAAACCAAATATATTTTTAAGAATCATTTTGTTTAAAGGTTAAAATAATGGAAATCGTTATATATCATAAAATGTTTTAGAAAAGTAGAATCATATATATTCATAATAGGTTTCAAGTTTTTAAATTACAGTTTGTTGGTGAAGCATGGGATAAAGTTCAAAGGTTAAATAAACGCATGAAATCATCTTAATGAAAAATGTCGAGTTACTTAACTTGTCGATATCCAACATCTAAGTTATTTACACTTCACGTTCTTACTTATAAATCACTTTACCATTTTCCGAATGTTGTCAAAAAGAATAGATTTCTTAAATCACAGTGGACCTCATAACATAGACCCGTAATGATATCATAATGTATCTGATAAATCAATTATTTGATATTAACTTCTAATTCCATCGATAAACATATTGAAACAAATACGTTCATGTAAAGTATTATACGTTTAATACTTTATTAATATTCTCAAGTTATAATATATATATACATATATATACATATTTATTTATATATAACGGTTCGTGAATCGTCGAAATTTGGTCGAGGTTATAATGAATGTATGAACACAATTTAAAATTCTTGAGATTTAACTTAACAAACTTTGCTTATCGTGTCGGAATAATATAAAGATAAAGTTTAAATTTGGTTGAAAATTTCCGGGTTGTCACATATGGAAACACAATTGGGACATAAAGTGTTATTTAAAGCGTATTAAAAGGAAAAAAAATTTATGGGCCGGTTTTTAATACGGGTTGGGTTGTTTCAAGTGGTATCAGAGCATGGTCTAAGGGATTTAGGTGACTTGAGATAGGTGCCTAGACTTAGACTTTTGTGTGTGCTTATTTGTTGCGGGACTTGTAGGTGAACGGGTCGGAATAGGTTATAGTTAGTGCCTTATTGTAGGTGGACTAACGTCGATATTGGTAATGCGGATATTATTAATATAGTAATTGTGTTGTGATAATAATTCTCGCGTATGTGTATATCGCGTAGAATTTTGTTTCTGTTTGTTTATATCATCGAGCGAGGCGGTCGTTGTACTAACGAGTTGATACGACGTGTGTGCGTAATAAGGACTTGCAAACCATATTACGGGTGCAAATCGTGTCAAACAAGTGATGTACGACGAGTGTTTAGCAAGATGGACCGGTGTGGAGTGTGTGGTTTATTACGTTCGTGATCTAATCGCTTTGCATTCCTTAGAATGGCGACGGGAAGTGGGATCGAGACGAACGATTTTGAGTTTAACGTTAGAGTTGCGGCCGCCGTTGCGGAGCAAATGAGTTCGTTTCGAGAAGAAATGGATAGGAAGTATTCCGAATTTTGGGGTAGTAGTGAAATGGAGCGTTGTCTTAAGAGCTTCATGAGGACTAAACCCCCGATGTATGACGGAAAACCGGATCCTTTGGTAAGCACAACTTGGATCTCGGATGTCGAAGGGTGTTTTCGTACTATTGAATGCCCTCCTGAGAAGAAGACGAGACTCGCTACTAGTTTGTTGCGGGGTAGGGCAAAGGATTGGTTGGATGGTAAGATTGATCTTGTCGGTGGTGAACCGTTTATGGCGTTATTGTAAGATCCTGTTTTCTTTTTGGTTTGGACGCCGTCCAAACATCTGGGACGCCGTCCCATTATGAAGGCCTGGACGCCGTCCAGATGATCTGTCGAGCCAGAATTGGGTTTTTAAATATTTTAGATGGGTAAATTGGTAATTTCACTTGGTGGACGAATTAAAGGCCCTAGATCAGTTTGGTTGAGCCTCATTACTCCA
Organism: Rutidosis leptorrhynchoides; assembly: GCF_046630445.1. Taxonomy (NCBI): domain Eukaryota; kingdom Viridiplantae; phylum Streptophyta; class Magnoliopsida; order Asterales; family Asteraceae; genus Rutidosis; species Rutidosis leptorrhynchoides. The sequence continues at coordinate 321,706,900 of NC_092340.1, forward strand.
TTTCTAACCACCAAACTTCATCCACTTAAATCCTAGTGAGAGAGTGTGATTCAAGTGTGAGAAAACTCAAATCGGAGAAGAAGAAGCGTGTTTCGGGTTTTAGCTCGAGCATTAAAGTTGTTCATCTCATCGTTAGCTTTGTTTTGATTGTGATGGTAAGCCCTAAACTTGATTACCTTAGTTTAATGTGTTTAAGGGTTAGGGTTTGGGTTAGTGTTGCACATAAAACCCATTTGTGAGTAATTTGGGGTTTTTGGGTAAGTTTGGGTCATGAAGACCCAAATGGTGACTAACCTTGGGTTTTGAAAGGGTAAATGGTGTAAATGGGTCTTAAAGACCTAAGTAAATACTAATACACTTATAGTTAATGTTAGTGGGTGTGATCTGGGTTGTGGGTGACCCAAATGGGTGTGTTGACCTAGAAATGGGTCAAATGGGTCTTTGATGACCTAGGTTGTCTTGCATGTATGAAAAGGAGTTAACTTTGTGGTTAAAAGTGTGTTAAGACCTTAATTGGCTAAAGTTAGGGTTTTTGGTGAAGTTAACCCATTATTAGGGTTAAAGGTGCAAAATGGGTCGGGATTGCACTTAGGGTCAAAAGACTCTAGATTGTTAAGTGAGTTGCTTGACCGACTTGAGTTGTGAATTGATTATGTGCTAAAATGTAATAGGTACGTTACATTGACGTTGCAAGTTCGGTTATCTTACACGAAGACTTTGAGGTGAGTAGAATAATTATATGCGTAGGTATATAATGTATCTATTTGTTGTAGCGTGAAATGTGTAGTGTCGAGGTGTTAAGACACCATGTTTCACGTGAAGAGTGTAGCATCGAGGTGTTAAGATGCCACTCGGGTGTAGCATCGAGGTGTTAAGATGCCACCTAGGAGTGTAGTGTCGAGGTATTAAGACACCACTCCGTAAATTAATGAGTGATGCATCGAGGTGTTAAGATGCCACTCGGGGTGATGTGCCGAGGTGTTAAGGTGCCACCCTAGGGGTTAGTGGTGCGAGGTGTTAAGTGCCCTAACGGATGTTGTGAACACCGATGGCATTTTCGCGAGCGCCGTTCCCTTGTACTATTGGTTAACCATGGTTATTTGTGTTGTAAGCATATTATATTATTTCGAGTTATATTTATATGCGGATGTTACGCTAGCTTGGGGGTATTGGCGAATTATAGCTTGTTATTGCGACGATAAGCTAATGTTATTTGCTAGCATGTTTGCAGTTGTATAAGTGTATGCAAGTAGGTATAATTATATATGTATTCGTATAATTATTGCATTCACTAAGCTTTGCTTACCCTCTCGTTGTTTACTTTTTTTTATAGGCTCGGGCGTTGACAAGGGTAAGAGCGTTCAATTGGATTAGTGATCTCCCGCTTGTTTTGTTAGGGGATGCTTTTGGGTGTTAGCTTTTGGAGTTCGACCGAGATTGGGTAGTTTAACCCCAAACACCATGCTCTAGTGTCGTTTGGAACTTAAACTTGTATTTGGTCGAAACTTGTATTTTTGAACGAAACTCGTAAAATAGTTGACGTGGGCCCGATGATGTAAAACTTGTTTTGATTATGAAAATCTCTTAGTTACACTTATATTGACTTGTGGTAAAAAGGTTTTCGTTTGAAAGTGTCGGGAAGAGGGTTTTCCGCTCGTGTGAGTTGGACCCGTGATCAGTAGCTGGAAGACCATTGGGACGCCGTCCCAATTGCTTGGACGCCGTCCCAGTTGTTTGAGATGGACGTCGTCCCAAACTTTGGACGCCGTCCCACCTTTCTGAGTTGGACGCCGTCCAGATGCACCGACATACAAAAAAATTTTTTGGTACGCGTTTTGAGTTTATGAAGTTGGGTTGTTACAAGTGGTATCAGAGCATGGTCTAAGGGATTTAGGTGACTTGAGATAGGCGCCTAGACTTAGACTTTAGTGTGCGCGTTATGCGGGACTTGTAGGACTTTGGGTCGGATCGGGTTTTGGTTAGTGCATAGGTTTATGTGAACTAATCATGCGCTATTGTTTTGTGTGGTATTTAAATCGTCAAGCGAGATAGACGTGGTACTAGTGAGTTAATGCGATGTCCTCGCGTAACAATGATTAGCTACCATTGTTACGGGTTCAAATCATGTCAAACAAGCGATGTACGACGATTGTTGAGCAAGACGGGGTAGTGTGGTGTATATGTATATACATATGGGTTAAGTCCTTTCGTTTTGTTGCTTAATTTACTTCGTTTTATAGAATGAAGATGAGAAATGGACACGACACCAATGACGGAGGTACGAGTGAGGACGTTGAACTCACGGTCAAGGTTGAGGCCATCTTTAAAAGGCTAAAGAGGGATTTTCTTGACGACGTTCGAAAGGTCTTCCAAGAGTCGGTCGATGGACAAGTGACCGAAATGATCAATGATCGAATGAAAGCCGCAATAGAGGAGGCTTTAGAGGCTAGAAATATTTATCCTCGAGGCGAAGGGGGTGAAGGTAATGGTGGGGGAAGGAAGGCGGGACTTCCACTACAAGAACTTCAAGGATGCTCAACCCCCGATGTTTAATGGGGTGCGGGATCCTTTAAAAAGTACATGTTGGATCTCCGATATTGAAGGAGCTTTCCGTACCGCGGAATGTCCTCCCGAAAAGAAGGCGAGGTATGGCTCTAGCATGTTACGCGAAGAAGCAAAGTTATGGTGGGATGATAAAATCAACTTGTATGGTGAAGAACAATGTATGGGCTTGACATGGGAGGAGTTCAAGAAAGAATTTTTCAGAGAATACCGAACTTCATCCGATCTCGATAGAATCCGGGACGAGTTGCACCATTTGCAACAAGGTTCCATGGATTTGGTTACCCTCAAGTCTACATTCTTGGCAAAGACTCGTTTTTGCCCGGAATATGTGGGTGATGATCATAAGCTCATGAAGGATTTCTACCGTACTTTGAATGATGAGTACAAGGGGAAGATTAGTCGGGGGTATGGCTAAGACTTTTGATGAATTATTTGAGTTAGCTCGGGGTTTTGAGCCGGAGGTTCCAAGAAAGAGTGATTTCATGTTTTCCAAAAGAAAGTTTGAAGGTTTTAGTTACTCTAACGCCTCAAGCAAGAAGAGCAAGAGCAAGAGGGGGGCCGAAAGTGTCAATAGTGCAAAGAAGGGCACTACCGGTGGGTTTTCTTATACGTGCTACAATTGTGGGCAACCGGGTCATATGGCTCGTGAGTGTCCGAAATCACGTTCCGGAAACAAAATCACTTGTTTTAATTGCGGCAAAGAGGGGCATAAGAAGCCGGAGTGTCCCGATTTGCGAAATGACAATGTGAAACGGTTAGAGAAGGCGGCGGGTACGGCTAGGGGTCGCAACTATTTGATGACCAATGACGAAGCCAAACAATCGCACGAAGTTGTCTCAGGTACTTACATGGTTAATTCTAATCCGGCAAGGATTCTTTTCGATAGCGGTGCAAATTTGTCGTTTGTGTCTCCTAAATTTGTGCCTAAACTTAATAGACCGTTAGCTAAGTTAAGTCGTCCGATAGAAGTCGAAATAGCGGACGGCAATACGGTGCTAGTGGTTGATGTGTGTGAAAATTGTGATGTTGTTTTTGGTGCCGAAACCTTTAAAATTGATCTTATTCCAATGACCTTGGGCGACTTTGATATTGTCGTTGGTATGGATTGGCTCGATCGTTATAGAGCCGATATTGCATGCCATGATAAGTTTATTCGTGTGAAGACCCTAAGTGGGGGAGAGTTAATTATTCATGGTGATAAGCGAAGGAGACCGGTGCCGATATGCACTTTTGCACGGGCACGTCATTTTGTTGTTACCGGTGGCATGGCTTTCCTTGCTCATGTTGTTGATACTCGCAATGAGCCACCACCTATTCGTGAAATTCCGGTTGTTAGTGAATTCGAAGACGTTTTTCCGGACGAATTACCGGGTGTTCCGGCGGAAAGACAAGTTGAATTTCGCATCGAGTTGGTTCTGGGGGCTACCCCCATTGCTAAAACTCCTTATCGTTTAGCGCCAACGGAGATGCAAGAGTTGTTAAATCAAATTCAAGAATTGCTCGAGAAGGGTTTAATTCGACCGAGTGCTTCACCGTTGGGCGCTCCGGTGTTATTTGTGAAGAATAAAGATGGTAGTATGCGTATGTGCATTGATTACCGTGAGTTGAATAAAGTGACGATCAAGAATCGTTATCCATTACCTAGGATTGACGATTTATTTGATCAACTTCAAGGTGTAACGTATTTCTCTAAGATCGACCTACGGTCCGGCTATCACCAAATACGGGTCCGTGAAGAAGACATAGAGAAAACGGCTTTTCGAACGCGTTACGGGCATTATGAGTTTGTAGTTATGCCCTTTGGTCTTACGAATGCACCGGCGGCATTCATGGATCTTATGAACCGAGTGTGCCAACCTATGTTGGACAAGTCGGTAATAGTGTTCATTGACGACATACTAGTCTACTCGAAAAGTATGAACGAACATGAACATCATTTGCGTGAAGTATTGAAGACGCTACGAAAGGAGAAGTTGTATGCTAAGTTCTCCAAATGTGAATTTTGGCTAAGGGAAGTCCAATTCCTTGGTCATATTGTGAACAAAGACGGTATTCAAGTAGATCCGGGGAAGATCGAGACGGTGAAGAGTTGGGGACGGCCGACTACGCCTACGGAAATCCGAAGTTTTCTCAAATTGGCCGGTTATTATCGTCGGTTTATCCAAGACTTTTCTAAGATTGCTTCTCCATTGACGAAGTTGACGAGAAAGAATGCTAGGTTTAATTGGGAGAACGAGCAAGAGATTGCTTTTCAATTGTTAAAAGAGAAGTTGTGTCAAGCTCCGGTGTTAGTGTTGCCGGAAGGGGTAGAAGATATGGTGGTTTATTGTGATGCTTCCTTAAATGGTCTCGGGTGTGTTCTAATGCAAAGAGGTAAAGTCATCGCTTATGCCTCTCGACAATTAAAGGAACATGAAACGAGGTATCCGACTCATGATCTTGAGTTGGCGGCGGTAGTGCATGCGTTGAAAATTTGGCGCCATTACTTGTATGGTGTCAAGTGTATGATTTATTCGGATCATAAGAGTTTGAAACATCTCTTTAATCAACGAGATTTGAATTATCGCCAACGTAGGTGGATGGATGTGGTGAAAGACTACGATTGTGAAATACTTTATCATCCGGGTAAGGCGAATGTGGTCGCGGATGCGTTGAGTCGAAAGAGTCAACATCCGGCGATAAAAGTGGGGTCGTTACGTTTGATTATTACCAACGATTTTCTTGAAAAGCTTGGTGAGATTCAAATAGAGGCTTACGTTCACAATAAGCATGTGGAACGAATCGTGGGCCAATCGGAGTTCATTACTATGGGCCCGCGTGGTTTGTTGTCTTTTCAAGGAAGGGTGTGGGTGCCTAAGATGGGTGATTACCGACGGGTGCTACTTGATGAAGCACATAAGTCAAAATATTCCATTCATCCGGGCGCGACAAAAATGTATCATGACTTGAAGAAAGATTATTGGTGGCCGGGCATGAAACGTGATGTTGTGAAGTATGTTGAGCAATGTGTCACGTGTTTACAAGTAAAAGCCGAACACCAAAAGCCGTATGGTAAGTTGCAACCGTTAGAAATCCCGAAATGGAAATGGGAGCACATTACCATGGATTTCATTACAAAGTTACCTAAAACGGCGAGAACCCAATTCGATTCGATTTGGGTTATAGTTGACCTATTGACAAAAAGCGCTTTGTTTCTTCCCATTAAAGAAGCGATATCGTCGGAGACTTTGGCTAAGTTGTTTATCAAGGAAGTGGTCTCGCGACATGGGGTTCCTATATCTATTATTTCGGATCGAGATACCCGTTTTACATCTCGGTTTTGGGAAAAGTTTCATGAAGATATGGGTACGCAATTGAAGTTGAGCACGGCATATCATCCTTAAACGGACGGTCAAACCGAACGTACGAATCAAACTTTGGAAGATATGTTACGGGCGTGCATCATTGACTTTGGTGGTAGTTGGGATGAGCATTTGCATTTGGTGGAATTCTCGTACAATAATAGTTATCATACTAGTATCGGGATGCCACCTTACGAAATGCTTTATGGGCGTAGGTGTCGAACTCCCGTTTGTTGGGGAGAAGTGGGTCAAAGAGAGATCGGGAGTACCGATTTGGTTTTAGAGACTAATAACAAGATCGATTTGATTCGGGAACATTTGAAGAAGGCTCAAGATAGACAAAAGTCGTATGCCGATAAACGTAGACGAACGATCGAATTTCAAGAAGGTGATATGGTGATGCTTAAGGTTTCGCCTTGGAAGGGTATTATTCGATTTCGAAAACGGGGAAAATTAGCTCCTCGGTTTATTGGGCCATTCAAAGTTTTAGCTCGTGTTGGCGAAGTTGCTTATCGTTTGGAATTACCCGAAGAACTTGCGGGGATCCATAATACATTTCATGTTTCCCATCTCCGTAAGTGTCTTGCGGATGATTCTTCGTGGGTGTCGTTAGACGAGATTGAGCTAAATAATAAGTTAGAGTATGTTGAGGAGCCGGTTGCTATACTTGATGAAAAGGTTAATAAATTGAGAAATAAGGAGGTGAGGACTTTTAAAGTCCAATGGCGTCGAAGTATAGGCTCCGAGTTTACTTGGGAGCCCGAAGAGTTTGTTTTGGTTTATCTTCCTGCTTGTCATGCGGCGTGGATTGCGAGGTCGCAATCCGGTTCAAGTGGGGGAGAGTTGTAAGATCCTGTTTTCTTTTTGGTTTGGACGCCGTCCAAACATCTGGGACGCCGTCCCATTATGAAGGCCTGGACGCCGTCCAGAAATCTGGACGCCGTCCAGATGATCTGTCGAGCCAGAATTGGGTTTTTAAATATTTTAGATGGGTAAATTGGTAATTTCACTTGGTGGACGAATTAAAGGCCCTAGATCAGTTTGGTTGAGCCTCATTACTCCATTTCTAACCACCAAACTTCATCCACTTAAATCCTAGTGAGAGAGTGTGATTCAAGTGTGAGAAAGCTCAAATCGGAGAAGAAGAAGCGTGTTTCGGGTTTTAGCTCGAGCATTAAAGTTGTTCATCTCCTCGTTAGCTTTGTTTTGATTGTGATGGTAAGCCCTAAACTTGATTACCTTAGTTTAATGTGTTTAAGGGTTAGGGTTTGGGTTAGTGTTGCACATAAAACCCATTTGTAAGTAATTTGGGGGTTTTGGGTAAGTTTGGGTCATGAAGACCCAAATGGTGACTAACCTTGGGTTTTGAAAGGGTAAATGGTGTAAATGGGTCTTAAAGACCTAAGTAAATACTAATACACTTATAGTTAATGTTAGTGGGTGTGATTTGGGTTGTGGGTGACCCAAATGGGTGTGTTGACCTAGAAATGGGTCAATTGGGTCTTTGATGACCTAGGTTGTCTTGCATGTATGAAAACGAGTTAACTTTGTGGTTAAAAGTGTGTTAAGACCTTAATTGGCTAAAGTTAGGGTTTTTGGTGAAGTTAACCCATTATTAGGGTTAAAGGTGCAAAATGGGTCGGGATTGCACTTAGGGTCAAAAGACTCTAGATTGTTAAGTGAGTTTCTTGACCGACTTGAGTTGTGAATTGATTATGTGCTAAAATGTAATAGGTACGTTACATTGACGTTGCAAGTTCGGTTATCTTACACGAAGACTTTGAGGTGAGTGGAATAATTATATGCGTAGGTATACAATGTATCTATTTGTTGTAGCGTGAAATGTGTAGTGTCGAGGTGTTAAGACACCATGTTTCACGTGAAGAGTGTAGCATCGAGGTGTTAAGATGCCACTCGGGTGTAGCATCGAGGTGTTAAGATGCCACCTAGGAGTGTAGTGTCGAGGTGTTAAGACACCACTCCGTAAATTAATGAGGGATGCATCGAGGTGTTAAGATGCCACTCGGGGTGATGTGCCGAGGTGTTAAGGTGCCACCCTAGGGGTTAGTGGTGCGAGGTGTTAAGTGCCCTAACGGATGTTGTGAACACCGATGGCGTTTTCGCGAGCGCTGTTCCCTTGTACTATTGGTTAACCATGGTTATTTGTGTTGTAAGCATATTATATTATTTCGAGTTATATTTATATGCGGATGTTACGCTAGCTTGGGGGTATTGGCGAATTATAGCTTGTTATTGCGATGATAAGCTAATGTTATTTGCTAGCATGTTTGCGGTTGTATAAGTGTATGCAAGTAGGTATAATTATATATGTATTCGTATAATTATTGCATTCACTAAGCTTTGCTTACCCTCTCGTTGTTTACTTTTTTTTATAGGCTCGGGCGTTGACAAGGGTAAGAGCGTTCAATTGGATTAGTGATCTCCCGCTTGTTTTGTTAGGGGATGCTTTTGGGTGTTAGCTTTTGGAGTTCGACCGAGATTGGGTAGTTTAACCCCAAACACCATGCTCTAGTGTCGTTTGGAACTTAAACTTGTATTTGGTCGAAACTTGTATTTTTAAACGAAACTCGTAAAATAGGCGACGTGGGCCCGATGATGTAAAACTTGTTTTGATTATGAAAATCTCTTAGTTACACTTATATTGACTTGTGGTAAAAAGGTTTTCGTTTGAAAGTGTCGGGAAGCGGGTTTTCCGCTCGTGTGAGTTGGACCCGTGATCAGTAGCTGGAAGACCATTGGGACGCCGTCCCAATTGCTTGGACGCCGTACCAGTTGTTTGAGATGGACGCCGTCCCAAACTTTGGACGCCGTCCCACCTTTCTGAGCTGGACGCCGTCCAGATGCACCGACATACAAAATTTTTTTTTTGGTACGCGTTTTGAGTTTATGAATTCGGGATGTTACAGTTATAGTGGGACGGGTTTAAGAAGGAATTCTTCGAGGAGTTCCGGACTTCAGCCGATTTGTCGGAAATGCGTAATGAGTTGCGAAATTTGCAATAGGGTTCTATGGATTTGAATACTCTCAAGACGACCTTTATGGCGAAGGCTCGTTTTTGCCCGGAGTATTTGGGGAATGATAATTTGTTGATGCAAGATTTTTATCGAACCTTGAATGATGACTTGAAGAATAAGATTAGCCGGGGTCATGCGAAATCGTTTGCGGAATTATTCACCGTGGCTAGAGGTTTCGAGTCGTATACGCGATCAAAGATTGGTGAACCTTCAAGTGAGAGAAGGGTTGTTTCGTATGGTGCTCCGAGTAAGAGGACTAAGGGTCCGAGTGTGAGCACGGGTGGTACGCGGACGGGTATACCGGATTCTAGTGCATCTAGATGTTACAATTGTGGCATGAGGGGTCACAAGTCTTGGGAATGTTCGGTACCAAAGAGTGATGGTATGGTGTGTTTCAATTGCCAAGAAGAAGGACATCGTAAGTCGGAATGTCCCAAGTTAGCGGGGACGGGTGCGGCAAGGAGACGTTAAGGTACGTTTCATTTTAATAAATATGTCCTTTGATTATTTATTAAGTGCCGTTTGTGTTTGAGTTGTAAAATGCCTTGTGTTGTGCATATTGTTGTTATGGGTGACGTTCCTAATGGAAGTACCCTATGGTAACGTTTGATTAACGGGCGAAGGGCGTAAGACTTGGTGCAACCAAGCATTCCTTAGTATTTGGGAAATGTTTCTACCAAGCCATGGAAATAGGTTTTGGTGTTCGATTGTTAAGCGCGTGTTCGCTATAGTGTGGAAGTTGATGAACCATGAGGTTCGTCGGGTGGATTGGAACCCGAAAAAGATCGAGTGTTTGATCTCGATGTATGTTGGTAAAGGAGTCTACGTGACGCGACATTAGGTGCCTCTTTTATACCTACTAGCGTGGTGTTCGACTCCGATTGTGTTGTGGTTACATTGTACTTAGGGTACCACAGTGAAACCCTTAGGTACATGAGTGACTAGGTGGAAATTGACAAACTAGAGCAATTGGATGATTGCGAGGGTGTGGTTTGTGTAATCGTGGTACACTTTTTGTTCGAAGTGTTTAAGGATTGATTTAAATCCTTCGTGTGCTCAAGACTGGAGCAAGATATGGTGATGGGTCGTGTGAGCCCAATCGTTTGTAAAGTCTACCTTTGGTAGCATTGTACGGTTGTACGAGTTGTGGATATGGGACGTAGTTCCAAGTGGGGGAGTTACACTCCCGCACGAGGAAGTTTTAGTGTGAGATTTCGGATGATGCTTTTGGTAGATCCGGAAAATGTTGTCGAGACCTGGTTTTGGTCGATTTGTGGTAGATTACAATTTCGGATAAATTGTACTTATGGTTTGGATTTAAATTACCACCGAGGTGGTAATGTGGAAAATCTCGTTGAGAGATAAAGGACGTGTTTGGCTAGCAGGGTGAAATCCCTCGGTTAAGGGATGTGCGTGCCGGGTTCTCTTATGGAGAATTGTTGTTTTGTGCCTATGTGCGATATAGGTGGTTCTTGCTCGATTGTGTTGGCGTTGTGTACTCGTACGTATGGTGATGGTTAGTGGTATCCGTTAGGATTCACTATGGTGTAGCAGTGCGTGATGTTACACTACTCGTTGATCGAGGCCAAAAGAGCGTGTGTTGATGGTTAGTGTATTCCGTTAGGATGCACTATGGTGTAGCAGTGCGCGATGTTACACTACTCGTCGTGATGGAGGCCAAAAGAGCGTGTGTGATGGGAGTAGTGTTATATCGGCATGATATAAAATTATCGGGAAATGCGAGTACCGGTGGGAAATGCGAGTACCATTCCCGTGTTGAGATTGTGGATCGCGTGTGTTTGCGGATTCACGATGACGCGTGTAGTTCGGTCATCTTATTGTGGAAGTGAGTCGCGTGTAGTTCGGATTCACAAATGACTCGTGTGGTTTCGGTCATTGTATTGAGGAGTGAGTCTCGTGTAGTTCGGATTCACAAATGACTCGTGTAGTTCGGTCATTCCTCCGGGATAGTGAGTCACGTGTAGTTCGGATTCACAAAGGTGCGTGTAGTTCGGCCAATCCCGATTGTTGTTGTGGTGAAGTTAGTGAGTCACGTGTAGTTCGGATTCACTAAGGCGCGTGTGTTTTCGGCCAGCCTTCGTGTTGTGTGATCCGTCGGTTATTTTATACACCGATGGTGGGGTCGTAAGGACCGTGATGTTTGAACTATCGGTTGTTTTATACGCCTATGGCGGGGTCGTGAGGACCATGTTGTATGATCAGTGAGGCGATAGCCGTGTTTCGCTCACGTGTTGTTACGGGTGTGATGATAGTCGATTTTGTATACCTTGGGATTAGCGTTGCCATAGTCGTTTGGATCGGTCTTCGTCGGTTTAGATGCTTGACTTTATTCTGATGTGCGGTTGTTACTAGCGATGTACTTGGTATGGTACGCTAGGGATTGGTATCTCGATACGAGATTGGTTGAGTTTTCCCGATGTGAGGGATTGAGTTAGTGCTAGTGCTCGGAATTATGGAATTTGATAAATCGCGGGTGACAATTTAGTTGTTAAAGGCAATTCAGTGGGAAGAATTGCTTAGGAAAGTCGGTTGGGACTTATGTTTGAGGACCGTGAAGTGTGGTCCGTTTGGTTAAGTGACTGGGATCACGAGGAAGTGATCGAATCTAAGTGGGGGAGAGTTGTAACACCCCGTTTTCCCCGTATATGATTTATAGGTGTATTGGGTATGTACGATAGGCGTATGTAGGGTTCGGGACATTTTCTAGTGTTAAAGTCTTGTACGAGGGAGAAGGGCTCAGGTCGAGCTTTGGGTCGCGGCGCGACAAACGAGGCCACGGCGCGGCATTCTACTGAAACCAAGATCAGAAGTTAGGTTTAAAATGATCCCAGACTTAGTCAAATGTCGCGGCGCGACATTTAAGGCCACGGCGCGGCAAACTGCACCAATTGGCACCAGATTCTTGTAATATTAAATGAAGTTCAAGGGCATTTTGGTCTTTTCACGTTTGAGCCAGATTTGAGGCTTTAACCTCATCCATTCATTTCATTTCTCATTTTAATTTCCCTTTCCTTTTCATTTTTCCTCTCAAACTCAAACACCCATTTGATTTCAAAAGGATTTTTGGAAAGGAAGGATCGGGAGTTGATCTTTGGCGTAGTTTACAAGTGTGTTCTCCTCGTTCTTAGCTACACGGTGATACTAGTCGTAAGCTCTAACTCTGAATTTCATTTTCGTGTTCATCATTCAAATTTGAGGCTTTTGGCTTGTATGTTCATAGATGGAACCCATTTAGTTGTTAATTGAAGATTAACACCAAGATTCGGGTTTATAAGTGTTAAAGGCGGGTTTTAGGTTGGTTAATGATTTAACCATGTTTAAGACTTGTAAAGGGTGTATAATCGCTAGCATTAGTGATTATTGGTGTTTTGGAGACTTTTAGGGTTCTCGTGTTTGACTAATTTTGACTAGAGTCAAAATTAGGGTTTGACGATGATTGTGACCCGAATGTCGATTCGATGAGGTTTGTAAACTTAAAATGGATTAAGTTGAAGTATAAAACCGAGTTAAACATGTTTTGGTGTCAAAACTTGTAAATGGTGAGATGTTGACCTTATGGGTCAAAATTAGGGTTTATGGGCGATTTTGAGAACGATAAGTGTTTAACACTTGTGTTCGGGTTTAATTGGCATATTAGGACCATTATCACTTGTGTTAGTGATTATGGGTTAGTTTGGGCGCAGTTTGTCCTTGGAAGTGCAATTGGGTCGAAATTGCACTAAGTGTCGAATTGGGTTGGTTTGTAAATCCATCCTAATTGTGTTGTGGTATTTATGATTATGGAATAGGTGTTTTCCATTGACGAGTTGCGGATTATTTGGAAGCGTTTCTTCAAGGCGACATGGTGAGTGTTAATATCCTATATGCATATGTATGTGTAGGATGTGTGCGGGTCGGGTGAAGTGGTTCTCGGTCATACTTCACATATAGGTGGATCGTTGGAACTTGTGTATAGGTCCAATTGGCACGTTTGTGCGTTTTGGTTGACCACCTTTGGCGAGGTACACGCTTGTGTGTACATTATCACACGTGGTTGTGATTTGGATGTTATAACCCCAACGGCGAAGGGTTGATATTGTTGTGAGGTGGATGACCCCGATGTGGTGGATTTTATAATCCCGTGACCGTGGGTTTTGATGTTGAGAAGTGAATCGCGTGTAGTTCGGATTCACGATGACTCGTGTAGTTCGGTCATCTTATTGAGGTAGTAATCTCGTGTGGTTTCGGATTACTAAGGCTCGTGTAGTTCGGCCAACCTCGATGTTGTGAAGATAGTAATCTCGTGTGGGTTCGGATTACTAAGGCTCGTGTAGTTCGGCCAATCTTCATTGTGGCATTTGGTATTCGGTAATGGGTTAAGGGGTTAACCTTATTCGTTTTATATTGTTATATATATTAATGTAATGTTGTGTTGTAGCTAACCCTCCGGGTGTAGCTTATTGGCGTTGTTCACATCGTCGTTGGTGAACTTATACTTTGTTGATATCTTTAGCTTGTTGCTTAGAGATCGTACGGTATGCTTAGTGTAGTTGCCTTATACATGGATGTTTCGGTATGCGATATTTGATATTTGTGTGGCGTGTCCATTTTACACATATATATGTATGTAGTATATTATCATTCACTAAGCGTTAGCTTACCCTCTCGTTGTTTACATTTTTATAGGTTTGCATGCTTGGCGGCTCGGGTAAGCTTGGGGATTAGAGATCTTGGCTAGGTTGCTTAGAAGATCTTGCTTTTGTATTCGATTAGGATTTGGGTAGCGTAGTCCCAAATCACCATGCTCGGTTTTGGTTGGAAACTAAACTAGTCGGGTCGTGTATGTCCGTTTGAACAATTAATCAATGTATTAAATGTTTTAAGGTTTATTAAACCTTCTATTGCATTAAAGATGTTTATGGAAACACAATTGGGACCTAAAGTGTTATTTAAAGCGTATTAAAAGGAAAAAAATTTTATGGGCCGGTTTTTAATACGGGTTGGGTTGTTTCAGGTTTTAAGTTGAAACCTGTTTGATTACCCGTTTGGATTGAAACCCGTTTAGTTTACCCGCTTGAGTTGAAACGGATTTAGTTTGAAACCTGGCTGGTTTACCTATTTGGTTGAAACCTGATTGGTTTAACCTACTTGAGTTGAAACATGTTTGGTTTAACTCAGTTTATTCACGGTAAAATGAAACTATTATTTGGGTTGAAAATCCAAATTAGTTCAGTTTATGTGGTATTTGCAGACTGAAATTTTCTGTTTTGCTAAAACAGTTTATTTTAGTTTATATTTCAGAGTGATGATCTTGAAAATTGACCTCTGGATAGGAACTCACATTGAATAATATGTTGTATGTTCCTGAGATTCGTAAGGAATCTGGTGTCCAGGTGTTGTTGAACAAGTTTGGCAATAAAAAAATGGAATGTATGTTCAAAAGGTCATGTTGACCAAGAGTGAATGGATGTTTAAAAGGGTTATGCCCTATAAATGTGAAACTTCTATTGAAGCCAAATTAACGAGATCATCTTCGGTTGAATGAATAAACGAACTACTTGATATGGTCCACACCGATGTGTGTGATTTGAAATCCTTTCCAACAAAGAACGGTAACAAGTACTTCATTACGTGCATCGATGATAGCACGAAGTATTGTTATGTTTACTTGTTGAAAAGTAAAGATAAAGCAATTGAAAAGTTTATTGCTTATAAAAACGAACTTCAGAATCAACTTGAAAGGAAAACTAAGGTTGTTTATAGTGATAAAGGTAGTGAATATGTCGCACCTTTTTCTAAATTTTGTTCACAAAATGGCATTAGACATGAATTCACTGCACCTTACTCACCTTAATCGAATGAGACTATCAAATGAAAGAATAGAACCTTGAAAGATATGGTGAATTTCATGTTGGTACGTTCTGGTGTAAGCCAGTAAATGTGGGGGGATGTCATTCTATTGGCAAATTATCTTTTAAATAAGATACCCCAGAAGAAAAGGGATGAAACCTCATACGAGTTATTATGGAAAAAGAAATCATCCTATGTGTAATGACCCGGAAATTTTCAACCAAATTTAAATCTTATCTTCTATATGTCTCCGACACGATAAGCAGAAACCCTAATATTGAGCCTAGAAAGTTTGAAATCCATGCCTGACGATTCACGAACATTTATGTGCATATAAATATTATTTGAAAATAAATAAAATTATATTAAATCTAATTGTTTAAAAATATATAATATATTTATTTTTTTGTAGTTAAAACTTGCTAGTTAAAACTGTTCGCATATAGAAAGAGAATATATTAATAGTAATTGATCTCGAGCCAAAATTAGTAATCGTCAGTGACACTCGGTTGACGTTTCGTTAGTTTTAGTATAAATATAATATGTGTTTATGAAAGATTAAAATAAAAATTGGAGTGTAAATTGATTGCGAAGATTTTTGATTTGTTAAATGTATTTATATCTTTTTAAACTTAAATGTTAGCACTCCGTACATATAAATCGGAACAGAAAATAAATAATTTTTGAATCATTTTGATCAGGTTTCAAACAGGTAATGAGTAAAATGATTAAATTTGTTTAATTTAAAAATTTGGGATTTTTTTTTAGGAACACTTTTATACGTCAACTATTTAGCAATGGACACGATATAACACTCCGCAAACTAAAATATCTAAACTGTCGGTGGAAATAGTTAAGGAAATAAGAAGCCACACGTTTTTTTTTTATATTATAATTATAATTATTATTATTATAAGAATTTTCTTTTGCAATATATATACATACAGATATATGAATGATACACACACATTTACCTAACATTCTTCTTCTTCAATCATTGATCTATCACCACCTCCTTTCACTACCTCTTTTCTTTCTCTATTATACTTTCGGGAATCCACCGATAACCGCCATCCTTCCACCACCTTGCACCACTCATCGGCCATCACTACAACCTATACGCCACCCCACTATGAAACCCGTAACACCACCTTCATCTAAACCATAAACCACTTCACCATAACCACAGTCCACCACCATCTCCATTTCTCACCCATCTTTTTCTCCCTCGCCGGTGTTTTCTCCATCAAAGTAGTCCCAAAAACGTCACCCTTAAACTATTGTTACGCTGATATTTTTTTTTTTTAAAAAAAACGTGGTGAACCCGTTCTCATATTATTCTTGCTATTTTTTTTTTTATTTTACGTTTTCATCTGAATTAAACTTCCATCACAAACTGTTGTTGCCCGTGTCTGCTGCTCGAAGGGTGATGTATGATGATGTATTATGAAGATACATAAAATGATAGAACAAACGATGATGGTTGTGATGATTACTCGATGTTGGAAAATGATGGTGATACACTCATGTTCAATAATAATAATACTTACTGTATCAACGAAGGTGATAATGAAGATTAGGTCATAATAACGATTATAATATGATAATATTGATTGTAAAATGATGTTGGAAGAAGCTGAATTAGATGGCGATGATGGAAGAAGAAGAAACCAGGAAAAATAGGTTAAAATAAATTAAGAGCTGAATAATAATCAGAAAAATAAAGTGGCGCAACTGGTTGAGTGTTTGTGTGGTGAAAGAGGGGTCAGAGGTTCAATCCCATCTTGCTGCAAAAATTTTTATCATTTAACTTAACAACTTGGGCCAACTATATTGGGCTTGTGAAATCATGTTAGTCAAGCTTGTTGGTGAGCCGATATTTTCTTATCTGTTGGGCTTACAAATTGGGCCGAGAGCAAACCTAAACAATTGGGTCACTAGGGATTTTAAGTGAGCTAAAATAAATTATGTTGTTGGGCCGAATACAGATATATAGATGTAGGTATGAATAGAAACATAAAGTAGAAGTAGAACAGATGGTTGGACGTTTCGTTCGGTGAAAGAGAGGTTGTGAGTTCGAACCCTGCCTTTGTCATAATTGTTACCTTTTTAAAGGTAGTCCTTTTATTATTATTATTATTATTATTATTATTATTATTATTATTATTATTATTATTATTATTATTAAAATTATCAATATAAGTATCATTATTATAATTATTATTGTTATTATCATTTTTTTTTTTATTATCATAATTAATATTATTATTAAAAGAACCTTTATTTGTTAAAAATTATCACTTTTATTAAAATTGTATTTTCTTTAAAATTATTAGTGTTACCAAAAGCATCATTTAAAATTATCTTTTTTATTAAGAGTTATATTATTACAATAATTAATAATATATAAATTTGTACGATTACCATGATATGTGTTAATATATATATAAATGATATAGGTTCGTGAATCCGAGGCCAACCCTATACTTGTTCAATGTCATTCTATGTATTTTTACTACAAAATACATTAGGTGAGTATATAGTCCCACTTTTAAACTCTAAATATTTCGGGATGAGAATACATGTATTTTATGTTTTACGATATGGACACAAGTAACTGAAAAATATATTCTACGTTGAGTTGTACCACTGGCATACTTCCCTGTAGCTTGGTAACTAATATTTACAGCGGTATTGTAAACGCGAATCCTGTTGATAGATCTATCGGGCCTGACAACCCCAACCGGACTGGACGACCAGTATTCAACGGTTGCACAGTACTTCGTTTTTGTGACTACACTTGGTACGGTGTATTAAGATTTCATAATAAAGGGAATATGCGACGTGATTAAATGTTAAGTATGGTTACCAAGTGCTCAACCACTTAGAATATTTTTATTTAAATGTTTACATATGAAATCTTGTGGTCCATTGTTATAACGCTGCTAGCATTAAACCTATATATCTCACCAACTTTATGTTGACTTTTTAAAGCATGTTATTCTCAGGTATGAATTAAGCCTTCCGCTGTGCATTTGCTCATGTTAAGGACATATCTTGGAATCGATCATTGCAATGGAACTAAATGTTGATGACTTCGTCCAGGAGGATTAGGACGGGTTGTTACAGTTGGTATCAGAGCTTTGGTCTTAGCGAACCAGGTCTTGCATTAGTGTGTCTGACTAGTAGTTGTTAGGATACATTAATGAGTCTGGACTTTGACCGTGTCTACATGTCAAAAGTTTTGCTTATCATTTCTAGTCGGAAATCATCTACTTATCATCCTTAGGGAATTGCCTGCTTACCATTCTTAAGTCTAGACATGCCTTACTGCCTTTATTGTATAGATAGTGTATAGACAAATTTATATCTTAGCGTATCTATTACGATAGACTTTGCTTAATATCTTCCGTAAATTTCTCCGTAATTTAAGGGATCCTGGTACTATATATATCTATGCATATTATGCATTGAGAATACCATCCAACTATTATTTGCTGTCACTAAGCTTTTCATACCAAAAATCTTTTCTGTGATCGCGTACGATGGCCTCTACGAATCGACCAAGTTCTTCTGACTCCGAAGATAGCGTGACGGGAGCGCACCAACCGATCAACTATCGTGATTTCTTTAGAAAATGGGGATGGGTTCGCGAAATACTTACCCTATGGAGAAATGAAGAAGGTACTCCATATCACGAGCCGAACTTACCACCTAACGTCGGAGTGCTCGACCCGCTCACCGGCGAACCTGTTCGCAACACCGTTTATACCCTTTTTGCAAGAATTTTTCGTCTTGAGGCTACCATTAACGGAACTAGAGAAGATATCCGACCTTTACCTCACACTGATAACCAACCAGGGTTAGTAGAAGAAGTTAAAGAACTCCGAGCTCGAGTGTTAACTTTAGAGAGCACGGTACACAATTTGCAAGCACCAGCAGTATCACCAACACCAGTAACATCACCAGCTTCAGCACCAACGGTACCAGTACCACCAATAACCCAAGTTTCAACAATCCATGCCTCACCATCTCATTCTGCACCTCGAGTATAATCATCGTTCTACGAATCGTTCTACATCGATTATCTTCGCTCGACATGGCGATTATGTAATTTCTAAAGTTTTAGAGATTATGTAATCTAGTATTAATGGTAAATCAAATGAGTTTAATATCTTATTGACTCATTAAATCCATGATTACATCTGAAGAAAATATATATGCAAATATATATTTTCATAAAGATTGTAATTAAAATTCTTTTGTACAAACTGTTAATGGTGAAAATATTTTAACGGGTGGGTAGTACCCAAGGAATATTTAAAATTCACATTAACAAGTTACACTGTACATTCTTCCCAATCTGATTCAACGGTCATTTACTATCCTACTTACAATCACCGATATACGTATCCGTTCATTTCAGAATAACCATTTTCATTCAAATTTCATATTTAGATTTTTACCTATCCGAATCCAACAAGTGGCATAAAGAAGAAACATTGGACAAATTAAAAATTGTTAGAAACACACGAATTAACTAATTAAAAATCTGTTAAGGATTCCACGCTAACTGTTCCGGCTAACTGTTCCCAGCTAACTGATTAACATTTAATTTATCGCAATTTACATTCTCGCAATTTTATTTATCGTCATTTAAATTCTGTGATTTACTTTTACGCACTTTAAACGGGACACGTATGCAAGGTTTCGACTTATCATATCGACCCATCTATATATATATTTCGGAACAACCATAGACACTCTATAGGTGAAGGTGGGAGTTGGCTATACAGGGTCGGAGTTGATTCCAAAATATATATATACTTTGAGTTGTGATCGACACCGAGACCGGTACACGGGTCACGATACGTATTATTTAATTCGAATATTATATATTAAATTATATATGAATCATTGAACCATCGGACTATTGGACTGCTAACTTTGGACAATTAAAATGAATTAAATTAAAATATTGATTATAACATATGAAACTAAAACTAATCTTCAAGTTTGCCACTTGATTCTATCCTAAAACCTCATTTGTACATTGACAATTACAATTCGCGTTCAAATCTTTCGCGATTCTTGAAAACACCTCGGTCGAGAAGTTGAACCAGCTGCACCTCGTCTATGGAAGAAAGATTCATGCATATAGTTATGCACCTGAAAAACTTTCGAAATCGAAGTTATAGTTAAAACCTATTCGAGTCGAATTCCTTATCATTCATTAGCAAAAACAACCATACGATTCCTTTTCAAATTAGCCAATTTTGTCACAGCTCCACTTCGACTTCTCAGTAAAACTAGTCTTACTATCATCTCGATATAAATACGTTGTCCTTTCGCCGTCGTTACTGGAGAACCTTTTATATCCCACGAAATTATCGGTAGATATATCAGCAGCTCGTTATCTCTTCGGTGGAATCCGCATTAGTATCTTGAAAATCTTGTAGCATATCTTCAGCTATACCTATAATATTTATTCCTAAGAAATTCATACTTCGAATGTGAAGTTTCTGAAAACACCCTGAACTATGAAGTAGTTCTTAAAATGCTGATGAAGCAGCAAAAACTGTAAATAAATTTAGCAGTCAAAAGCTGACGATAAAGTATCACGTGTTGGTAAAGCTCAGAAAAAGAGGAGATTTGGAACTGGAAAACGGATTGAGCAAAGTGTGGATAAATCACAAGAACTGAATCTGCTTTCAAAGAATCCAAACAATTCAGAACCTGCTAAAACCGTTAGTAAGAACGTTACTCGATATTCTAAACCTTTTCGGATGATGTTCTTCATCATTACCTTATCTTAGATATTATAAGATATCTTCATATTTTTCTGTTATATATATTCTCTATATTTCAGGAGATATTTTCACAACTATTCCTATCTGCGATCATGTATCTTTCCGTAATATCTGCGTTATAAAATAAAAGAAACTATGTTAGTTTCTAAATTCTGAAACCTTAAAAATTGAAATATGAATGTTTTGAAGTAATGTTGGGAACTGATGCATGAATTAATATAATATAATGAAACTTGATCAACTTCATTATATTACAGTAAGACATGTTAAGTTTCTAATGGAATGTGATGATTTACAGTACCATCATCATGTGCCATGTTACACGACTCTTACATTCTACTCAATTTTCAAATATATCGAGAACATATCTTCCTGATAGTTCCATCTCTTCTTCTAAAATTCTGGTAATTTGACAAATCATAATCGTGTCATTACCATTTCTTTCTTAAGGCATTAGTTATATTTATTTCAAATATTCATACCTACGAATTCCGGATCATTACTCGCTTGACTCGAAGTCGGGAAAGGAAAACAAAAGCATGAGGCTTTGAAAAATAATGAAGAATACAAAAGCCGATAATAACCCTCAGAAATTACAAATTGTGTATATCAATATGTATTGCAACGTAAAGACACGGGAGAATTAAAAACATTATAATTCCAAGGAAATGATAGAAGTGAATAGATCCTTCTGGCAGCAGTTGAAAGAGAAGAATGAATGATATGAAAGTTGGAAGTGTAACAAGAATCAGAACGGGATGAAGCATTTTGAAGAATGCTTTAAGGTATGAACTGAGGAGAAAGAATAGGATGTGAGATATGGAAATAAAGAAATAAAAGGAGTGGATTTATAGTGAAATATCCGACAGAGAAATCGAAACAGATTGGCGCATTAAATCAAAGAAGATCATAATTTTCTTATTCGCCGAAGAATCAAATCTTTTAGATTTTCAAGATTTTCTTTTAAATTCCTTAAATTCCGGAAGTCAATAGTAACTACATCATCGGTTGAAATGAATATATTTATTTACTCATTACACTCTTTGGTGATAGCTTCACTCGTACGCTTCACATGATCGAATCGTTTTATCTATATCTCTCAATAATGATAAAACTCCATTATTACCTCATATTCGTCATGAAAACATTCTTGTTATTACCCATAACGACCTCTACCAAATTTCGAGGACGAAATTTCTTTAACGGGTGGGTACTGTAATGACCCGGAAATTTTCAACCAAATTTAAATCTTATCTTCTATATGTCTCCGACACGATAAGCAGAAACCCTAATATTGAGCCTAGAAAGTTTGAAATCCATGCCTGACGATTCACGAACATTTATGTGCATATAAATATTATTTGAAAATAAATAAAATTATATTAAATCTAATTGTTTAAAAATATATAATATATTTATTTTTTTGTAGTTAAAACTTGCTAGTTAAAACTGTTCGCATATAGAAAGAGAATATATTAATAGTAATTGATCTCGAGCCAAAATTAGTAATCGTCAGTGACACTCGGTTGACGTTTCGTTAGTTTTAGTATAAATATAATATGTGTTTATGAAAGATTAAAATAAAAATTGGAGTGTAAATTGATTGCGAAGATTTTTGATTTGTTAAATGTATTTATATCTTTTTAAACTTAAATGTTAGCACTCCGTACATATAAATCGGAACAGAAAATAAATAATTTTTGAATCATTTTGATCAGGTTTCAAACAGGTAATGAGTAAAATGATTAAATTTGTTTAATTTAAAAATTTGGGATTTTTTTTTAGGAACACTTTTATACGTCAACTATTTAGCAATGGACACGATATAACACTCCGCAAACTAAAATATCTAAACTGTCGGTGGAAATAGTTAAGGAAATAAGAAGCCACACGTTTTTTTTTTATATTATAATTATAATTATTATTATTATAAGAATTTTCTTTTGCAATATATATACATACAGATATATGAATGATACACACACATTTACCTAACATTCTTCTTCTTCAATCATTGATCTATCACCACCTCCTTTCACTACCTCTTTTCTTTCTCTATTATACTTTCGGGAATCCACCGATAACCGCCATCCTTCCACCACCTTGCACCACTCATCGGCCATCACTACAACCTATACGCCACCCCACTATGAAACCCGTAACACCACCTTCATCTAAACCATAAACCACTTCACCATAACCACAGTCCACCACCATCTCCATTTCTCACCCATCTTTTTCTCCCTCGCCGGTGTTTTCTCCATCAAAGTAGTCCCAAAAACGTCACCCTTAAACTATTGTTACGCTGATATTTTTTTTTTTTTAAAAAAACGTGGTGAACCCGTTCTCATATTATTCTTGCTATTTTTTTTTTTATTTTACGTTTTCATCTGAATTAAACTTCCATCACAAACTGTTGTTGCCCGTGTCTGCTGCTCGAAGGGTGATGTATGATGATGTATTATGAAGATACATAAAATGATAGAACAAACGATGATGGTTGTGATGATTACTCGATGTTGGAAAATGATGGTGATACACTCATGTTCAATAATAATAATACTTACTGTATCAACGAAGGTGATAATGAAGATTAGGTCATAATAACGATTATAATATGATAATATTGATTGTAAAATGATGTTGGAAGAAGCTGAATTAGATGGCGATGATGGAAGAAGAAGAAACCAGGAAAAATAGGTTAAAATAAATTAAGAGCTGAATAATAATCAGAAAAATAAAGTGGCGCAACTGGTTGAGTGTTTGTGTGGTGAAAGAGGGGTCAGAGGTTCAATCCCATCTTGCTGCAAAAATTTTTATCATTTAACTTAACAACTTGGGCCAACTATATTGGGCTTGTGAAATCATGTTAGTCAAGCTTGTTGGTGAGCCGATATTTTCTTATCTGTTGGGCTTACAAATTGGGCCGAGAGCAAACCTAAACAATTGGGTCACTAGGGATTTTAAGTGAGCTAAAATAAATTATGTTGTTGGGCCGAATACAGATATATAGATGTAGGTATGAATAGAAACATAAAGTAGAAGTAGAACAGATGGTTGGACGTTTCGTTCGGTGAAAGAGAGGTTGTGAGTTCGAACCCTGCCTTTGTCATAATTGTTACCTTTTTAAAGGTAGTCCTTTTATTATTATTATTATTATTATTATTATTATTATTATTATTATTATTATTATTATTATTATTATTATTATTATTAAAATTATCAATATAAGTATCATTATTATAATTATTATTGTTATTATCATTTTTTTTTTTATTATCATAATTAATATTATTATTAAAAGAACCTTTATTTGTTAAAAATTATCACTTTTATTAAAATTGTATTTTCTTTAAAATTATTAGTGTTACCAAAAGCATCATTTAAAATTATCTTTTTTATTAAGAGTTATATTATTACAATAAATAATAATATATAAATTTGTACGATTACCATGATATGTGTTAATATATATATAAATGATATAGGTTCGTGAATCCGAGGCCAACCCTATACTTGTTCAATGTCATTCTATGTATTTTTACTACAAAATACATTAGGTGAGTATATAGTCCCACTTTTAAACTCTAAATATTTCGGGATGAGAATACATGTATTTTATGTTTTACGATATGGACACAAGTAACTGAAAAATATATTCTACGTTGAGTTGTACCACTGGCATACTTCCCTGTAGCTTGGTAACTAATATTTACAGCGGTATTGTAAACGCGAATCCTGTTGATAGATCTATCGGGCCTGACAACCCCAACCGGACTGGACGACCAGTATTCAACGGTTGCACAGTACTTCGTTTTTGTGACTACACTTGGTACGGTGTATTAAGATTTCATAATAAAGGGAATATGCGACGTGATTAAATGTTAAGTATGGTTACCAAGTGCTCAACCACTTAGAATATTTTTATTTAAATGTTTACATATGAAATCTTGTGGTCCATTGTTATAACGCTGCTAGCATTAAACCTATATATCTCACCAACTTTATGTTGACTTTTTAAAGCATGTTATTCTCAGGTATGAATTAAGCCTTCCGCTGTGCATTTGCTCATGTTAAGGACATATCTTGGAATCGATCATTGCAATGGAACTAAATGTTGATGACTTCGTCCAGGAGGATTAGGACGGGTTGTTACACTATGAATACCTTAAAGTGTGGGGGTGCCTAGTAAAGGTAGTTATTCAACTACCTAAGGCACAAAAGATAGGATGCCTGCATATTTATCAGATGTGCTGAACATTGTATCGCTTCCTTATGCATGAATCCAAGATTTTGGATATACACAAAGGTTCGATAATAGAGTCGAGAAACGTTTCATTCTTTGGAAATGTATTTCCATACATAATGAACGTGAAAGTTCGTCTAGGATAGACGAGAAGGTGTTCAAGATGAGACATCTAATGAGCTAGTTCAATATAAACTGGTATAATTAAAGGAGCTTCTTCAATAAATGGCATACGCATTATGCTTATAGAGGAACTAAAACTTAATGTATAAAGATATCAATGATATTTGAAATCCTCATAAATGGTGTATTTAATATGAAGTCGATTTTTCCATGATACAAGGGATATGCTATGACAACCCCTGTGAGAAAATCTATGGAGAACATGAATGATGCATCTAAATTCTCATGCTTTGGTCTTGAAGTGTATGGCGTACTAGACTTAGACTCGTTAATGATGATCATCTGCAGAGATCAATTAACTAGTATTTCATTGTTTTGAATTTATTTAAAGACAAAATCACTATCATTCAGTAATAAAAGCATTTGGTATATTGTGAAACCAGATTTGTAAACATCATTGATGATGTGAATTATTCCATTTTATGTTGGATTGTGATATTGAAGATAATTATAAATATACATATGCCAATCTTTATTATATTTTATTATCCTTGAAATTTGAATTACCTAGTCAAGAATTCAGATGTGGAAATATAATTCTAGTGCGAAACTTTGTTAAGTTTTTCTAAATTCGATGTGTCTAGGTCAAACCTAGAATATGACTAAGAATTGCTCAAATATGCTAAAATATATGGATCACAAAAGATGTAAATCTTATGTGTGGGCATTTGAATGATTCATTGATTAAAATCATATTAGATATATATGATTATGATATCAAATTGCAAGACATGTGGGGGAAGCTTTGAAATGATAAGCAATAACCCGTGTTAGTTGTGTAGAATGAACACAATATCTTGAAAATGAGGGGGTGAATGATTCATGATAACGCGTTATAATGTATCTAATGAGTTCTACTTGAACTTACTTAGCATATGCTGTAAGCAAGCTAAGTAGATACAAGAGTAATCCAAGTATATATTATTAAAGTTGTATCATTACGTTAATTCAATAACAGATATCCTGCAGTGATCGAGGGATACTGTGATGCAAACTAGATATCTGATACGAATGATTTCAGAGCGACAAGTGGGTATGTATTCACACTCAGAGGTGTTGCTATATCGTGGAAATCATTTAAACAAGCGATTATTGCTAGATGCACGATGGAATCATAATTCATCGCTTTAGATAAAGCTGGTGAAGAGGCAGAATGGCTACGTCAATTCGTTAAAGATATACCTGATGGCCTAAGCCGGTGTTGGCCATATGTATACATTGTGATAGCCAATCAGTGATTGGTAGAGCTCATATTACAATGTGTAATGGTATGAATAAACATATGAGACGTACACATAATACATTACGTACGACAACTAATCTCTGAAGGAATTATCAATATTGACTATGTGAAGTCAAACGATAATATTGCGGATCCGCTGACAAAAAGCTTAAGCAAAGAGTTAGTGTATAAGTCGTGTGTGGGAATGGGATTGAAGCCCTTGACAGGTTAAATTTATATGAAGAAAAATCTAACTCGGTTGACTGGAGATCCAAAGATTTGTGTTCAATAGGACAACCTACTTGTATGAATTGCGAAGTCGCTGTGGGGGAGTTAATTAGCAACCCCTACACCTTTTAAAGGGAGTTTACTTATTGAGAGTAGACATCCTAGTCCATTCCTAAAAGTGACAACTAAGAGGATAAGACTACTGCTTTTAATGATTTAACAAAAATAACCATGTATGATTAATCCGTAGTCATTCGGTGGTGAATCACCTATGTGAGAGAGAATGGGGTCGCTTCGAAGGGTATTGTTGGAGCACAATACTTGATAAGCTCTCGCAGTATAAGGCTATGAGGACAAGTTTTGTGTGATCATAACGAACATAACTATGAGGACTTAACGTTGTAAGGGACAGTTTTGTGTGAAGCGTATTCTCGCCTACACAAACGGCAGATGACTTCAAAGACTTCTCCGTTTACTCGGAGCCAATAGACTAAGTATGTTTTCACAAGAGAAAGTTCAAAGGGTAACACCTACTTATCGTATGAAAGATTCGACCGTTGAAACATAATCGAAATTTTGTTGTTTCCGAGATCGATCTTCATTCATGTGGGGATTGTTGGAAAACTTGATGAAAAACTTGTGTTTTCACCAAAATTTAGACACAGATAATTATATGGTCGAGTGACATATATTATTAATTATTTAGTGAGTTTTGTAGTCCTTGACAAGGTCTTTAAAACGAGTTAAGAAGTGTCCAAAATGGATTAAAGGTGAATGAGATTTTGAATCTCAAAGTTGTTAGTTTTGTGCAAAATCTAGAAGTTTTAGTATTTGTCCCACATCGGTTGTGGGAGTAAACCTAAGCCTATAGTCTCTAATATAAATAAAGACCTTAGGCTTTGTAGAATAACACACCAAAAATTGTATAAGCATTTTTATACAATACGAGTTTTCCTTATAGCCGCAACATGGTCTCCCCGTGCCGATTAACTTTCAGGCAAGTGTTCAAGTCCGACAGTACGCTGCTTCGGACCGGTGTACCCTGGGAACAAACGAAGAATCTGTTTAATAGAATTGTGTCAAACACAAGCCCGGTTTAACCTTCAATTCAGTTGGATCGTTTTATTCTCCGTTCTTAATCTGATTATTTATTTTGTTTGAGTATTATAATCCGTTTAGTTTATATATCATTTTCAGTTTCGTATATATACTTTATCTACAGGCCCAAGATTTTCAGGGGTATATATATATATATATATATATATATATATATATATATATATATATATATATATATATATATATATATATATATATATATAGTGGTAGGATCAAGAAGGAAGTAACCAATCGGGGGGAAGCAAAAACTTTTTTTTTCTTTTCGTTTTTTGAAAAAACCTTGTTCACGAACATTATAGATGGGATGAAAATATGAACATTTAGTACAGACACTTTGTGATAAATGTTTTTATTTTGACGGGAAAACGCTCGAAGAAGTAATATATAATAATTCTCGTGTTTTTCGAGCGTATGTTGAGGTTTTAACTATTGGGGTTTAGATATTAGGGTTTATAGGGTTTAGATATTAGGGTTTAGAAATTTAGGGTTTAGGGTTTAGATTTAGGGTTTAGATTTAGAATTTAGATTGAGTTTTTAACACGAACGGTTTAGAGTTTAGGATTTAGGGTTTAGGGTTTGGTGTTTTGGGTTTATGGAATAAACCCAAAACACCAACCCCTAAATCCTAAACCCTAAACTCTAAATCGGGCTAAATTTTACTTCACAAAACATGAAGGAAAAAAACGGTCATATTCTTCACGAACAATATTATCTTGAATGTTATTTTTGTCGATCGTTTTCTCGCCTAAATAATAACATTCATCACGAAGTGTCTCTTCTAAATGTTCATATTTTCGTGTGATCTTGATGCCGAAAAAAAAAATTCCAAAAAAACGAAATTTTTTTTTTGCTTCCCTCCACTTCCCCCCGATTGGTTACTTCCCCATTGATCCTGCCCCTATATATATATATATATATATATATATATATATATATATATATATATATTTATATTTATATATATATATATATATATATATATATATATATATATATATATATATATATATATATATGGGCACGATCCATGGATAAGCTTAAAAGGAGTACAAACGGGATAAGCAAAATAAATTTTTTTTTTTTTGAATTTTTTTTTACATTCATAAATCTGCATTAAAATGCACCTCTAATCAATTTTTTTCATAAAAAAAAAGTTCAAAATCTTTCAAAAATCGATGATGAATGGTAAAATTAACCATTCATCGGGTTAATTTATCATTCATCTTGTTTACGATGAATGATAAAATTAGTCAATGCTAAAAAAAAAGCAGATGAATGGTTAAATTAACCATTCATCTGTTTTTTTTTATCATTCATCATAAATAGGTGAATGGTTAAATTAACCATTCATCTGCTTTTTTTTAGCATTGATTAATTTTATCATTCATCACGAACAAAAATGAATGATAAATTAACCAGATGAATGGTTAATTTTACCATTCATCATCAATTTTTACCATTCATCATCGATGTTTACCATTCATCACCGATTTTCGAACGATTTTGTTAAAAAACTTTTTAAAATTTTTTCGTTTTCTTCTATTTGCATATTAAAGGATCGTTTTTTTTTTAAATTTTTTTTTTGAAATTTTACTTATCCAGTTTGTACCCATTTAGTGCTTATCCATGGATTGGTCTACTATATATATATATATATATATATATATATATATATATATATATATATATATATATATATATATATATATATATATATAATCGGGGATTTTAGAAGCAGGGAACTAGAGAAACAAAATTGAAGCAGCAAAGTCAAAACACAATAGACTCAAAAATAACAATGAAAGGCCTTCCATAAAAAATTAAAGTCCATTAGCATTTTTGCAAGAGTGAAAGGGCTTTTTCTAAACAGTTTATATTATTCATTAGGGTCAAGAGGTATTTTTTCATCTCGTTCTAGGTCCTTAAATTCTCATGACTGTCCCCTAGATTATAGTTTGAACTTTGGAATTCATTCAATAAAGTGAGGAAACGGGGGTATAAAAAAATTTGGGACAACATTTGGGTTGGTGATACTTCATTAAAATGCAGATTTCAAAGGTTGTACGTGCTTGATGTGGACAAAGATACACAAGTGGAAGATAGGATCAAATGAAGTGGCTCGAATTGGGACCACTCTTAGAGATGGCAAAAAGATCCAAGTGGCATCAATTGATTTCGGACCCTTATGTATATTTGCAAATGTAAATTGTATAGTTATGATCATAGTTCCATACTATATATAACTATATACTCACTAATATATATAGGGGCTCTTGGTTGCGTTTGTATTGCATGATGCATGGCATCTAATTTGTACCTCATCTAAATTCTAAAGTTCCAATATATCATATATCATATTGTTTGTTTTCAAAAGAAAATTCATTAAATTAAATGTGGGAATGTTACAATATAATACGGAGTACTCCGTATATATTTTCCATCACACATTGATTAAGTTGTTCTAATTTTCATGCCTTCATTTTATTTTTGTTCTTATTTTATACGCATGTATTGTATTTGTTGTGCAAGTATATTATTTTTATTACCATAATCACTTTCAAACCTAACCTACATGTAGATCATATTATTCAGCTAATCTAAATAAGCTAATTAGAGTGAACATTCATTATATTTTATATTGAATTACAAAAACAAAATGATGAAATGATCTTACATGGTCATTGCTTCCTTATTATCCCATCTGTTCGAAATAAAATTTTCTCATTTTGACTATTATAAATTTTTTATATTCACATATTTAGCTTTTAATATTTTTATTTATAGTATATAATATTTGGCGAAATCTGTATGAAAATATTAAGTTTTAAATGTATTTTTATTAGTATAATTTACCTGAAAGATTATTTAACACAAACAAAAATATTTAAAGTCAAAATTATACAAGAATAAACTATTAAAGTCAAAACGAGACAATTATTTGGGATGAAGATGCAGTATTTTAATACGTACGATAGCTTAAACAAAAGTAGCTACGAATTATAGGTACAGAGAAAATAAAAGGGAAGAAATTTTATATAAATTAGATGAAACACCTGTAACGGAAAGGAGGAGAAGTATAAATAATGCTTCTAAGTTTTTGGTCATTTTGACTTGCTGAAGCTAAAGGCTAATTGTTGAAAGTTATGTATTAACTTAGCTTAAGATGAGAGTGGGCTTTATAGGAAATATGAAAGAGGTTCAAGAAAACTATGTTTTAGATAAAAATAAAATATATGTACGATATAAGGTTCTTGATCGGCCTAATGTTTGATTAAGTTTGGTATTACAACGAAATTCACGTGCAATCATACATATCTTACATTTATTAGTTGAAAAAAATATGCTTACAAAATTAATCGAGAAGTATATGGATTTTAATCTTTATCTTGTTATTCAGAAAATCACAGCTAGCCAACAAATTTATTTTATTTTATTTTAATTTTTTTTCCCTGAAAAGCAGATGCTAGCCAACATTGTTTAACTGGAAAAAATAATTTTCAAATCCAAATTTTATATATCATAGCCAAAAGCGGAGTTGAAAATAAAACTGTTAAAACCTCCGATTAAATAAGTTTAATCATTATCATTATCATTATCATTATCATTATCATTATCATTATCATTATACTCAATAAACCTGAAGGTGAGTATTAGTGGTAATTTAGGCGGGTCAAGTGGGTTGTAAGTGGTACAAGTTGTACTTAACGATTAATGTGGGCTCGAGCCATAAGTCTCATAACCATAACGTGATGTTTTATAGCGTGATATTTGACTACTTATGATTTCTACTAGCTACATCGATGAAAGTAAAGTGGATACATACATTTACATGGTTGATAATGTAACACATTTCGGGTTCTAAATATTTTCTTTTATTAGGTTTCGATGTATGAAACCCGCCGCAACGCGCGGACCACCAGCTTGTTATTCTTCAAACCAATAACAAAATCACAATACCAACTCTTAACACACATTATTCTTCATAACACGACAGCTAATTGGTATGATTCAATTAGGAATCTTGAATGATTCGAAAAGGAATCTACAATTCAACTGATAATCTGAATATGAAGAACAAAATATGGAATCGAATTGATAAAATTGACTTTATTGATCAATTTGAGAATTTACAGAATTTGAGGGAGAAAACTAAAATTACAACAGAAATTGACTAGCTTCCAATGAACGCCATTACACGAGCTTATAAAGCCCTAAATTAATTGTCAATAACTGCAACTAACTAACAAGAATCGTAGATGATCTTCAAAAGTCAACGTGTGACGATCACTCCAAATTCATATGGACGAACACGTCATTCATCGATTTCATTGCGAGGTATTTGACCTCTATATGATACATTTTGTAAACATTGCATTCTTTTGAAAAGGCATACCATAAATGAATATTTAAATCAAAGGTTTTCGACATCTGATGATTTCTACATATAGACAATCACCGTAAATAATAGTTTACAATAGTACTTCCGTTGACAATGCAGTCAAAATAAGATACATGGTGATGATTTGGTGAATGCAACGTTTTCTTGAAAAATATGCCATGTAAGACTCCATGCACATAGCTTGTCTAACATATAAGCAAACAGCGGAAGAATTCTAGGAAACCTGAGAATAAACATGCTAACAAGTGTCAACACAAAGGTTGGTGAGTTCATAGTTTTAATGTTTCGCATAATCTGTATATAAAGGTGGATCACAAGATTTCAGTTGTTTCATCCAGAAACGTTTATCAAAATATTCTACGAAATTGAGCACCCTGGTAACTAAACTTAACGTATATATAATTTATACCCTTTGTATAATCATCTTAATAATACACGCAAACCAACGTGTACGCTTCTCAAATAGCATACGTCCGTTAAAAGGCTAGTGCTCTAGCTCGGACGGGGATATCAAGCCCTATGGATCCATATACTACTACTCGCGCCCACCAGTTCTTATAACTGGCAGTTACTAGTTACCAAAGCTAAGGGATTTTCGGTTCAAACTCAGTGTAGAATTTAGTATGTACTTGTATCCATTGTGTTTAAAATAAAGTGCATGTATTCTTAGCCCAAAAATATATATTGCAAAAGCAATTAAAAAGGGAGCAAATGAAACTCACGCATATAAATCTAGTATTTTCAGTATTTATAAACAGTCGCATGTATTCTCAGCCCAAAAATATATTGAGTAAAAGGGATCATATGAAACTCACGCATATAAATATTGTATATCGGTTAATAAAGCATTTGCATGTATTCTCAGCCCAAAAATGTAGAGAGTAAAAGGGATCTTATGAAACTCACGTATATAAATATTGTATATTGGTTAATAAAGCATTTGCATGTATTCTCAGCCCAAAAATGTAGAGAGTAAAAGGGATCTTATGAAACTCACGTATATAAATATTGTATATTGGTTAATAAAGCATTTGCATGTATTCTCAGCCCAAAAATGTAGAGAGTAAAAGGGATCTTATGAAACTCACCTTAGCAGCATATAAAGTCGTAACGGAGATAATAAACACTAGATTTGATTCATAAATATACCCCCGAACATTATCCATAACCTCCATGGCAATAACCCATAATTTCCTTAACTCTATCCCGCTTGAAAACATATTTTGAAAGTGACACGCTCATGACCTCGTCGTAGTATTTTATGTATAATACTAATAATAATACAAATACTACTAATAATAATAAGATTAATAATAATATTAATCTTAATAATAATAATAATAATAATAATAATAATAATAATAATAATAATAATAATAATAATAATAATAATAATAATAATAATAATAATAATAATAATAATATAATTAATAAATATAATACGGAGTAGGAATGAAATCATAAGCACAAAACATCGGCTTTTATAGATGTGGCCTGTCCAGGGTTGCCATGCGATCGCATGGCTGGACAGTGTAATTCCCATGCGATCGCATGGGAAGCTTTTCCAGCTCACATTTGATTTTGTCATGACTCTTGTCGACATATTTATTTATATTATATTTATAATATATAATTTATATAATTAATTATATATTATATTAAATTCACGTGCATAGTTGACTTGTAATTTTTGTTCCGATAAGTCGTACGTCATCACTCGACTTATGTCCCGGTTCCGGTTTTTTTTCGAATGTCCTTTCGTACCTTTAGAACACTTGCATTTTACGTTTCATGTCACGTACCTTTGTCAAAATATAGCCTTAGATTATTCATAAACTATACCACTCATAGTATAACTTAAACTTTCAAATGTTTTGGTCATTTACTTCTATAAATCATCGCCTCGCTATTTGTTAATATATATATAATATATACATTTTCATTTGAAATAGTGTTTTACTGTAGCAAAGTTACTGTAGCAAAGTCAAATTTTACTGTAGCAATTCAATGCAGCAAAGTCAATTTCACTGTAGCAAATAGTGATTTTCGAAAACACTGTAGCATTTTGAGTAATGTGGCAATTTGAAAACACTGTAGCAAATTAGTGTTTAACTGGTTCATCTTAAACGCTTTAGTTAACTTATCTAAATATCAATTGAATCAATAAACGAATGTTACTATCGTTTATTATATATATGTATATATCTTTTTAATATACATAAATCAGTTTTTAAATACACATTGGACGTTATTTATAAATAAATTTTAATAATAAATATTTCAACTTATCATATACATTCAAATAGATATTTAAAGCAATAAGTTTAATGTACGGTATCAAACAATTAATACATTGTTACCTTTTCATGTTATAGTATATATGTATCTATTTATATATAATTGTTCGCGAATCGTCAAAAACAACCGAAGGGTATTTAAATATATAAAAGTAATTCAAAAATTTTGAGATTCAGTTTTACAGACTTTGCTTATCGTGTCGGAAATGTTAATCATACAAAGATTAAGTTTAAATTTAGTCGAAATTTCTGGGTCATCACACAACGTCCGTTTGCAAAAGTCAAATTTCCATTTTCGAATTCATTTTAAAATCCATAACAATACCCTCCCTCCCTTGAGATTATTCTTTCCCTCAAGAATACTAAGCTTCAAAATCAAAATCTGGAAATCGACGAACCATGTCAGCTTCCATTTCCCAAGTTGCATCATCCTCCGATCAATTTACCCATTGAACCAGTAAGTACACCATAGGTTTGTTATTGAGTTTTGCCAATTTCCTGCCTAGAACCTTTGATGGAACAGTAGTTAATAGACCATTTGGATCTAATTGAGGTAACTTGCCCACAATAATAGGTGTCATACCTTTGTGTAACTTCAGCTGAAACACGTGAAAAACATGATGGATTTGAGATGTAGCTGGCAATTGCAGTTTGTAAGCTATTGCACCCACTTTAGCCTCAATTTTGAATGGCCCATAGTACTTAATTACCACTCCTTAAAGTCACCTGCCCGTATGGCTGAAGCTTTACATAGACTCAATCTTCCAAAGTAAATTCTCTGTCATTCCTATGCTTCTCAGCTTAATTTTTCATTCTATCTTGTGCCCTCTTCAAATGAAACTTTAAAATGCTAATAGCTGCTTCTCTAGCCAATAGGCTTCTATCCACTGCCTCAACTCTACTATCACCTTTAATGTAAAGAATAGGTGTAGGTGGTTGTTGACCATAGACTACCTCAAATGGTGTGGTGTTAATTGCAGTATGGTAATTTGTATTATACCAATACTCAGCTAGTGGTAACCATTTCACCCAATCTTTTGGAGTATCACTTGGCATACACCTAAGGTAGCATTCTAGACACCTGTTTACTACTTCTGTTTGCCCATTAGTCCGTGGGTGATAAGCTGTTGACAGGTGTAGACTGACATTAAGTTTCTTGAGGAGTTCTTACCAAAAATGACTGATGAACACCTTATCTCCATCACTGATAATCACTTTAGACAGTCCATGTAGCTTGTAGATGTTGTCAATGAATTTGTTGACTACCTGAACAACATTAAATGGGTGTCAAAGTGACATGAAATGTGCATATTTGCTTAATCTGTCCACTACCACCATAATGACAGACTTGCCTCTAGACATTGACAACCTTTCCACAAAATCCATTGAAATTTAAGACCAAATGAGGGGTGGAATAGGCAAAGGTTGAAGTAGGCCTGGATACTTAGCCAAATCAGGCTTACACCTTTGGCGAACAATGCACTCTCTCACATATCGTATCACTTGTTTCCTCATTTTCTTCCAATAGAAACTGATAACAATCTTTTTGACAGTTGCATGTACCCTAGAGTGCCCTCCTGGTGACTCATTGTGGAAATGGCTAATCAAATCCTTTCTTAACTGTTGATCTGCCCCCACCACTATTTTTCCTTTCCTAGTTAATTGATGGTCCTTCCATACATAATGCTTAGATTTTTTAGGGTCATTTTTACAGTTGACTGATTAACAACTGTAAATCAATATCTATAGCCAGACTTACAGTGATTCTGTGCTGTAAATTGCTGTCAATGGAAGAGACTAGCATTTGACAAAGTTCTGCTATACTTTGAACTCTGGAGAAGACATATTCTGCTCCATTTTCCACCCTCTTTTTATTGATGATTTCATAATCAAACCCTAGCAATTTAGGAAGCCATTTCATTTGTGTAGGAGTGGTGATTCTTTGACCTAGCAAGTATTTCAAACTAACGTGGTCAGTTTTAATTTTGAAGTGCCTATCCCCTCCACTTTTCCAAAGCTTGTAACACTGCCAAAAACTCCTTCTCATAAGTAGATAACTTCTGGTGTCTTGGTGATAGAGTTTTGTTAAGATAAGCTATGGGATACTCCTACAATTGTAATACTGCACCAAACCTTACTCCAGATGCATCAGTTTCTATGATAAATTCCTTTTCAAAATCTGGTAGTTGCAACACTGATGAATGTTACATTACTTCTTTCAAACAATTGAATGCCATAGTTGCTTCCTGATTCCAGTGGAAACCATCTTTTTGAGAAATTGAGTCAAAGGTTGGCTAATGCTAGCATACCCCTTTATAAACCTTCTGTAATACCCTGTAACCCCTAAAAACCCTCTTAGTTGTTTTAAGGTTTTAGGTATTTGCCATTGTTTGATTGCTTCTATCTTGGATGGTTCTGTAGAAACTCCTTCAGCGGTGATTATATGACCTCAAATATTCCACCCTATCTATAGCAAATACACATTTAGACTCTTTAGCAAACAGGGTGCGTTCCCTCATGACCTGCAGGATTATCTCCAAGTGTTTGATATGTTCTATTAATGTAGAGTCGTAAACCAAGATATCATCAAAGAATACGAGTGTAAACTTCCTCAAACAAGGCTTGAACACCTCATTCATAAGAGCTTGAAAGGTAGATGGTGCAGTAGTAAGACCAAAGGGCATCACAAGGAATTCATAATGCCCTTCATGTGTTCTAAAAGCAGTTTTAGCTATATCCTCCTCATTCATCCTAATCTGATGATAGCCTGACCTCAAATCCAACTTGGAGAGAACTGTGGAACCATGTAATAAAAGAACTAGATATTTGCTGTAAATGAAAGAATAAGAAACAATATGAACAAAAGATTGAAAACTTGAAGTGTTGGATTGAATTCAAATGCTTACAATCAACAAGCTTAAATAGATAATCAAAAGCAAAACAACATGATTAAATACACTACTAGTACATTATTAAAGCCATAAAACATGCCACAAGTTGGCCATGAAAACTGGAAAAGAGAAAATAAAACAACAAAGTTCGGAGTCAAGTTGCACAAGTTGAACTCCTGGTAGGTGAGAGTGCGCGGCGCGCACAACTAAAAAATAGATGAGCAGCCTTCTGATCAAAAATGGAGTGCGCGGTGTTGTGCGCGGTGTGTGTGCGCGGGGTGCACTATGTGCGCGGTGTGTGTGCGCGGGGTGCACTCTCAGGGTGCACACTAACTGATAAAATCCGTGCAACACTTAGGTTCACTTTTAGTGGCGCTTGCAATGACATTCTACTTTTAGTGGCACTTTGTTCATTTTTAGTGGCACTTTGCACTAATATTTTAATACTCCCCCTTAGTGCAAACTCCCGATCAACAATTCCCAACGCCTCTCGGAATTTCATGAACTTTTCCTTCATTAGAGCTTTAGTAAAGATGTCGGCTACTTGAGCATTCGTCCTTACATTTGCTAGCTCGATCTCCCCGCGTAGAACCTTTTCACGAATAAAATGATATCTCATTTCAATATGCTAAGTACGAGCATGAAAAACTGGATTCAAAGCAAGTTTGATTGCACTTTCGTTGTCACATTTCAATTTGACAACATAATCTACTTTTTCAAGTATGTCACCAATCAATCTTTTTAACTAAGTACATTCTTGAGCCGCCATTGTTGCAGCTATGTATTCCGCTTCCGTGCTAGACAAAACAACATCTTGCTTCTTGCTACACCATGAAATAACCGCAGAACCCATGTTAAAACAGTAACCCTAAGTTGAATGGCGATCATTTGCGTCTCCCATCCAATCTGCATCCACGAAACCATTTAACAAAACATTTTCACACTTCTTGTACCACAAACCGTGACCAATTGATCCTTTCACATAACGAAGGATCCTTTTTGCTGCATCAAGATGAACATTAGTTGGACATTGCATAAATTGTGAAACAATGCCAACCGAGTAAGCAATTTCCGGCCTTGTGATTATTAGATAGATCAAACTTCCAACCATTTGTCGGAAAAACTTCACATTCTTGAGCTCTTTTCCTTGATCTTTCTTCATTTTGAGGTTTGGTTCCATTGGAGTAGTCATAGGCTTTGACTCCCCCATGTTGAAACGTTCCAAGAGACTTCTTGCATAACCCCTTTGAGAGATAAAGTACCCATTTTCTAATTTATCAACTTCCAAGCCAAGAAAACATCCAATCTCCCCCAGATTCTTCATTTCAAAACGAACCGAAAGATCATCACTTAAACGAGAGATTTCTGACTCGTTTCCTCCGGTGATAATCATGTCATCAGCATACAATAACACCAAAACATGGAAACCTGATAATTTCTTTACAAACAAACTAGAATCCGCATCAGAAATCTTAAAACCACAAAAGACAAGGTATTGTGCAACCTTACCATACCAAGCTCTCGGAGCTTGTTTCAAGCCATAAAGAGCTTTCTTCAACCGGCACACGTATTCTGGAAATTGATTTGAAGTGAACCCAATAGGTTGTTCCATGCACACCTCACGATCAAGCTCTCCATATAGAAAAGCATTCTTCACATCAAGTTGCCACAATTTTCACCCTTTGTAAGCCGCTAGTGAGATTATTGTTCTCACTGTTACCATTTTAGCCACGGGGCTAAAAGTTTCCTCATAATCAAGCCCATAACTTTAACAAAAGCCACGAGCCACCAACCGAGCCTTGAACCTATTAATGGTTCCATCCGAGTTCTTCTTCAAACGGTAGACCCATTTGCAAGTAACCGGTTTACATGCTTCCGGTTTCTTGATAAGCTCCCAAGTTTCATTCTTTTCCAATGCATCAATCTCCTCTTGCATTGCTTTTCTCAAATCCGGAGAATCTTTATCTTCTTCATAACATGTTGGTTCGTCAGTTAAGCCACCTGAAAAGAAACAAGTTGTGACTGTGTTCACCTCATAGTCACTTAGATGTCTTGGTTGTCTCTTTTCTCTTGTTGACCTTCTAACTTGAGTTGGTACTTCTTCACTAGGTGCCTCTTCTTGAGTTTGAGAAACACCATCATTCTCACTTTCTTCTTGAGTGTCAAAACTAGAAAACATAAATTTGTAATCTCTATTTTCTTCACCATTTGTGCTTGATTCAGAAAATTGAGAAGACACTTCATCAAATACCACATCTCTTGAAGTGGTAAACTTCTTTGTTTCTTGATCCATACACCTCCAACCTTTCCAGTGAGAATCATAACCAACAAAAATACACTTTCGAGCTTTTGGGTCAAGTTTGGTTCGGTTAGCTTTTGGAACATGAACATAACAAATAGAACCAAACACCCTAAAATAGCTTACATTTGGCTTTTGACTATAAGCTAGTTCAAAAGATGATTTTTGTGTACATGGCCAAGATGGTAACCGATTAGACACATGACAAGTATATTGAAGTGCTTCTGCCCATAGCTCCCTAGGCAACCCTTTGTCATGTAACCAAGATAAGCATATTGAAACAAGGTAAGCAATCTTCCTTTTCGCGACACCATTTTGTTGAGGGGTGTCCGGACAAGTCATTTGGCGAGAAATACCATTAGCTTTTCAATAAGTAAAGAAATCATTTGACATGAATTCTCCACCGTTATCACTCCTAAGAGCTTTTACCTTTCTCTCAAATTCGGATTCGACCGCTTCTTTGAACTCTATGAACTTTGATAAGGCTTCACTCTTCTCCTTTAAAAACTTCACCCAAGTATACCGAGAATAGTCATCAATTAGCACCATGACATAGCAATGACCGCTATAGCTTGGTGTTCATGTTGGCCCCATCAAATCCGTATGAATCAAGTCAAGCAATCCTTGTTTCCGGTTTGTTGACTTCTTATATGG
The DNA here is from genome assembly GCF_046630445.1 of Rutidosis leptorrhynchoides. Classification (NCBI taxonomy): domain Eukaryota; kingdom Viridiplantae; phylum Streptophyta; class Magnoliopsida; order Asterales; family Asteraceae; genus Rutidosis; species Rutidosis leptorrhynchoides. The sequence continues at coordinate 321,747,039 of NC_092340.1, forward strand.
AAGCCGATGCGACTTTCCATATTGACATCCTTGGCATATCACCTCTTCACGAACACTCTTGAGTTGAGGAATTCCATCAACTAGTTTATGTGAGAAAATCTTTTGCAACATTTGATATCCCACATGGCCTAGTCTTGCATGCCAAATAGCTCCGTTGTCAGTTTGGCTTGTTTTCTTCACATAAGCTTCACCTGCGGACAACACAAACAAAGAACCTTTCTTTTCTCCCGTAAAAAGAACATCACCCACAATCTCTTTGACATTCTCAAGGACTTTCACATCTGTTGGACCAAAAAGAACATACTTCCCGGATTCGGTAATTTGAGGTACCGAAACTAAGTTCTTGGTCAATTTAGGAACAAGATAAACATCTTCCAAAGTAAATGTATCATTATTAACATCAATAATAGCATTACCTTCCTTTTTCACCGGATGAGTTGAGTTGTCGGCCGTGATTACAACTCAATTTTGATTGTGATCTCTAACGTCATGAAGAAGAGTTCCATCACCGGTCACATGATGAGAGCAACCCGAATCAACAATCCATTGATTCTTCTTAACAACCGTATCAACGGTAAAACATTGCTCCCATTTGACTTCATCATCATCGTTGCTTGAACAAGCCACGTTTGCTTTTGTGACTTTGGAACGACAATATCTCTTGATGTGACTAACCTTCCCACACTTATAACATGTAAGTGGTTTCTTCTCATAGTTACCTTTGTAACTAGTTTGCTCTTCTTCTTTTTCTTTGCTTGAAGAACCTTTCTTGTGATTCTTTCCCTTTGAAAACAAAACTGCGTCATTTTCAAATCCTTTAGCCATTTGCTTGGCCAAAGCTTCTTGATTAGAGAGTAAGTTCTCCAATTCTTCAACCGAAGGTTGAGTAGCCCACCCCTGAATAGAGGTTATGAACGGGACATACTCTTTCTTTAAACCGCGAATTAGATATCTTCGCAAACGAGCTTCACTAATTTTCTCTTTGTCATCAATCTCTGTAATTTCAGAACATAGATTTTTGACCCGTAAGAAATATTCGGAAACACTCATACCTTCTTGTCTTGAGATTGCTAACTCGTTTTCCAAGAATTGCAACCTTGCGGTGTTTTTCTTAGAAAAGAGTTTCTCAAGAGTATCCCATACTTCTTTTGGAGAAGTAATATCATGAACGTGTTCAATGAACTCTTTGCTAATTGAAGTTCTCAATGCAAAGAGAGCCTTTCCACATCGTACCTTCCATTTTAGTGGCACTATGTTCATTTTTAGTGGCACTTTGCACTAATATTTTAATATGTAATTCATCTATAAGCTCTTCTACAAAAAGGGATGGGAAATGTATCCTTAACTGTATGCTTGTTCAATTCTCTATAATCCACACACATCCTCTAGCTACCATTCTTCTTCTTTACCATCACTATAGGAGCAGAAAAAGGACTTTGACTTTGTCTTATCACCATGTTTCAAGAAAATCATTGACCATGGCCTCAATGGCATTATTTTTCGTAGGTGGATGTCTGTAAGGTCTAATATTTAATGCACCAGTACCCTCCTTTAATGGTATTTTATGGTCACGAATTCTTTGTGGTGGTAAAGCAGTGGTACAGCAAACACATTAGCATATTTATCAAGTAATGCTATGACTTGTGGCAACTTCATACCTGCCTCAGTATCACTCCTTTTTGTGGACATTTGACAGTAACTGTCAGGATGTACACATAAGTGCATAGATGCTAACTGAGCTTCTTGTTGTTGCAGGGTTTTAGACACTTTCTTTCCTTTTGACCATGTCAATGGGGTCTTCTTGATCCCTCTTAACACCGCTCTTTTGTTTTTGTAAGTAAATGACATTCTCAACTCATCAAAATTCCAACAAATATCTCCTAATGATTTCAACCATTGGATACCCAACACCATTTCACATCCTCCCAAGGGTATTATTGCCATGTCATCAACAAAATCATGGTTGTGCATACTCCACTTTAGATTTAAACATTCACTTGTACTTGTTATTCTGTTTCCATCATGCACCATCACTTGCATAGGGCATATACTACTAATCTTGTACCCTAGTTTTTTGCAGTTTCCATATCCAAGAAAATTATGGGTGCTTCCAGAATCAATCAAGATGTTGACTGACCTATTCTTCACATTACTAGATACCCTCATAGTTTAATAAGTAGCTGTACCAGTAAGTGCACTTAAAGATATTTGTGGTGTATATTGTATAATCTCTTCTTCCTGCAGTATCTCCTCCTCTGTACTTGGTTCTTGACAGGTCATCTGATTTGGCACCTCTTCTTCACCCAACACCTCTAATGAGTAAAGTTGACCACTTCATTTGTGACCTAGCATGTATTTCTGGTCATAATAAAAACACATGCCCTTAATTCTTTTTTCTTCATACTCCTTTTGTGTTAACTGTTTCTTGGGAATGGCAGCTTTGGCTTGACCAATTGTTGATGGTACAACTAATCTTGTTGTTGTTGGTGGTAATGCCAGCACAGATTGTGCACCGGGGTTAAAGGTCACACTTCTTGCTTGATAAGTGTTTGCAGTAGTTCCTGGTGTTGATAATAATGGTGTGTACTTCTTCTTTGCAGTTGCAACTAGTCAAAGACCCGCGAATTCACGGGTTTTTATAAAAAAACTTTTAAGAGATAAGAAATTTATAAAATTGTTAGTACGTTATATAGAATACACATTTCTTTAAATCGAAAAACTTTGATTGTATAACACATCTCTTAATATTTTATTTAGAAAGATCTGGTATAATATTTTTAAAATAAGAATAGTATTTGTATTATAATCATATATATGTAGCAATCCAAATACATTCACAATTCATACATGCTTTAATCACTATCTTTACAAATAGTCAATACCATTATAAATACCTTACGAATAGTCGAGAACAAAACATTTAACCAAAGTAGGTTTTTGCTTCATACACGAAGTGTCATACAAAGTGCCATCTATCCCTTAACACTGACATGGACAAAGTTGACCTTTAACTCACATATTATCATGAAGTGCAGAATAAAATTTAGTTTGATAGCTAGCTTACAAATCTTGCTTTATATTTAACCAAGACTGTGACTTATCCATTTGCGGATCAATGTCGAATACTACTTCCACATCAATCCTAATAAATTCATGTTCATGAAGTCTTGAGCTGCAACAAAAAATTGACATAACCATCCTTAACCAAACAACCTCCAAAAATGAAAATATAGTTGGAGACTCAATCAACACAAGTACAGTTTAACCATACGTACAACAAAAATACTGACGACTTTTCGTTTTTTATTTGCTACGCCCAACTTGCCCGACCCGTCTATATTAATTGTTATCTTTTATTTATAATGATTCATATGGATAAGTTTATGTAAAAATAATTGACAAGTAAATGGGTCATATATGTCGAACATTGACCCATACTTGCGAAAGTTGCCTTTCAGCGGCTAAATACCATAAAGCTTACTTGGTTTTTCTCCAGACAAGTTATGACTTTCAGCGGGCTAAATACCATAAAGCTGGGAAAAAATACTTCATTAATAAGAGTTACTCTAATAAAGATAAATGCACATTGTCATCAACTTTAAATGAGTACAACATAAGCTTGATTATCAAAATTTATAAGTAAAGACACAGACTTGGGATGCATTTTTGTAACAGAAAATGAGTAATGATTATGGTGCCTTGTACGTTCTCCTGTACAAACTTAGTTAATGTGTAAATGAAAGTTAGTAAAACTTGGATAAAATTTGGTCAAACCTTTGATGTAAAAGGAATTTTTTCATCCCATTTTTTGACACTAAAAAACCAATCTGACACAAGTAATTCAAGCTACTTTTAAAATATTATTCCTCTTACTTGATTAACCATAAACAAAATTGACATTTTTATTTAATAAATGGGTCAAAATGGACCACGTGATATTACATATTAAAAGGTGGCAACTATTAACCATTTTTGAATTTTGGATATTATTTAATAAAAACATAGACTATACTATTTAAGAGCAAGCACATTAGACTGATTTTCTTTTTCATCAGCCAATACATGTAAAACAAATTAAGAGTAAAAAGCGGTGAAATGGTTGTTACCAAATCTTTTTTTTTTTCTTGACTAAAACTCGGGTGTACTCGTATATCAGTTAAAAATTGGCCAAACATGGGATTACTCACATGACCGAACAAAAGCGGTAAAAATTCAGAAATAACTTGGTCAAATCAGTCAAAGTGAGACTTATGCAACATCTCGTTACTCCCAAGACAGAGTCTCGTAACCTATATATATATATATATATATATATATATATATATATATATATATATATATATATATATATATATATATATATATGGAGGAAGCCGCCAGCCTTTTTAAGGGGAAGCAGCCGGCTTGGGGCAAGGAAGCCGCCAGCTTCGGTCAAAAAGTCAACATTTTGCCTGGACACGTTTTTCATGGCCTCCAAGCTCAGATCTGAAGTGAAGCCTCCGGCTTGACATCCGAAGCCGCCGGCTTGGACCTAAAACGTGTTTTCTTGGGCGTTACGATCAAGTTTTGATTGGAGAAAATGTCACCGCCATGGAAGCCACCAGCTTCGTACGAATCCGCCGGCTTGGCACGGGTTTCGAGGTCTATAAATACTGACCGAATTCTACAGTTTTCAATGTACCTTTTCATTATATCTCTCTCTAGTTACGAATTTCCGTAGGTTAGGGTTAGTTTAGGTTTTATTTTCAATGTAAAGTTAATCTCTTGCATTGGATTCAAGTTTAAATTCAAGATTAATGCAGTTTTTCTTATTCCTCTTTAAGGTATAATCATATTTATTTTATTGCATCTTTTTAATTATGTCTTTATTTATATTTAACTGCTTTTGTTCGTCTCCAACTATGAACTAAACGTTCATAGTGGTTACTTGGACGAAAACTGTGAACATCTGGGAAAACAGATGAAGCCGCCGGCTTCCTCAGTCCAAGCCGTCGGATTGACTGAACCAAGCCGCCGGCTTCGTGCTTCAGTTCGTACGGTTTCTGGTTCTTTTCAAGATCTGTATGTTCATGTTTCTGTGATGATTATTTAAACTGTTTATGTCTGCCATGATTTAATAACTTGTTTGTCATGCTTAATGATTAAATATTATGAATCTAGGATTAATTAGTCATTGATTCTATGATCTTATATTTGATTCATATCACTTGTTTAGATCTAGTCCATCAAATATAGTGTTTGGATTGCATGCAAATTAGGTAAACATCATTGGTAGTTATACAACTAGTTGAACTTGAATCACACTTATATAATAGAATTCATTATTGTTAGGCTTAATCGAAGAACCTCTGTTTATGTGTGTTTAATTGTCAATTGCATGAGAACTTGATTAACTTTCAGCTAGTAACTTGAGTTGATCTGATTAAGTTTATTAGCTTATATAATTTGTCAGTCTAATTAAATGTTTCTTTGAATCCACATCAGGTTTAGGTAATATTTATCATGTGATTATTTGAATGCCATGAATGAAGACATTAGCTATGAATATCACTTAGTTAATGTATGCTTTAGGTCCTACCTTATGAATGATATGCAACATTTAGCGTAACCTTTTAGGGATAATGATTGGTCTATGATTGTTATCTTGCTATTTGTTAATATAAGTTATGAAATAAATAATATATTTCCCTTATGATTCACACGTCCTTGTAATCACTTCTCTTTTATAATTGTTTACTTTAAATCTTTATTTCTTGCTTTATATTTTGTTATTTTGTTTATCTTCAAACATCTCTTTCCTAAGAGATAAATATCAAAAACCTTAAAACACATAAAAATCTATCTTTAGTTCTTTAATAAGAGCTAAGCTATTTAATAAACAACTCTTATCTGCTTCCACGCTCTCTTGGGACGATAACCTAAAATACTACATCTGACCGGGTTTTGTTGCTTGTTAGGGTGTTAAAAGTGTATTAAATAAAGGTTATATAAATTTAAAAGTTTGAAAGGCAAATTAAGCACGGCACATTTTTGCACATCAACTTTTTGGCGCCGCTGCCGGGGAAGTGAAGCACCTTCCTTTAGGGGAAGTGTAGCGCGGTAAATACGGAGGTTGGATATACTTTGGTTATTGATATTTCTTGAAAACGGGTGATGACTGTCTTCCTTTAGGGAAAGGTTGCTGGGCTTCCAATTTAAAGGGCTCTGCTGGAACCTAGACGCTGACGGGTCACTTAAGTATTGAAAGATTCAATAGGCCGTGTATGTTTGATTATTCGTTACGCGATAAAAGTTGTTATTTAATTTATTTATAAGTTATTTATATTTTATTTAATCTATTTAGTTATTAGTTAATTACTTAAATTATTTTCTCATTTAAATCTTAAATCCTCCTATAATTAAAATCTAAATCTCAAATCTAAAAATATGGAACAACCAATAAAGAGAAAAGAAGATAGAACTTTTATGAAAATGTTCAGTTTAGAAAATAAGGATGAATATAAGGCTGATCCATATACACCAAAACAAATACAATCGATGTTAGAATGGAATGAATACATGAGACAAATAAAGGAAAAGAAAAAAAATGCTCAAACTCAACATACGATAACTATCGAACAATATCTTTCCAATGTGTATTATTGGACTAATGATGAGGAAGAGTTGGTTAATGAGGAGTTCAAATCAGTCAAAGAAGAGGTAGAGGAGATTGGGTTAGTGTTAGAAACATGTCGATAGAAGAGATAATGATAGCCGATGGATTTTGCCCGTGTTTTTATGGACCTTTTCAATGTTGCACAAATCCAGACGTAAAACACTCATGTACCCCATCTAATACACAACTACCTACCGATTCATACCTAGAACAATTAAGTAAGATAGAATTTATTTCAATACCACAACCTACCATTCCACCACCTATGTTAGTAGACCCGGATAGTATATTTAGCGATGAAATTTTAGATGAAGAATCACCGGGTATAGATTGGGATCCTTCATATACCGAAGATGATGATGACTACCATCCGATCAAATGGGATTCTTCTGATGATGAAGAAGATGATTCTTATCTTGATTTTGAGGTGTACGGATTGCTAGAAAACGCTAGGTTAGTGGAAACTGCTCCAATTGTAAGGTTATATGACATTGATTCTTCTCTTGAGGAAGACTTTCGGGAATTAATGGATGTAGACACGGGGGATTTCACACCTATAAGTATTAAGGATGAAGATCTGGATGCCGAGTTTGACGAGTTTATGAAGGTCAACATAAATGATGAATCCGAGAATGAACTGATTGAAATATTTACTAAGAAAGAACTTATACCGGAAACACCACTTGAAATATGTATAACTCCGATAGACTTCGTGTATCCTAAAAAAAATTATAGAATGTGAAATGGTATTTAAAGACCCGTTTTGGCAAGAACCCGCAACGAAAACAAACTTATTGCCGCAAGACCTACACAATGGAAAACTCTTTATTGAAACTCGGGTTAATTTTAAAATTTTGAAAAAACAACAAATTAAATATATCTTTACAACCCGAGGTGTTAATGATTGGTTAACGTTACTAATTCGTGGAACGTTTTTCACCGATTTTATATGTCGCCCGATAAGTGTTGGGGTAGTTAAACCCCACTAAGGAAAAATTTAAATGGGGTCGAGTCAAGCTTATGACTCGTTAATAAAGAAGAACGTTTTTATTTCCTTTTTATTAGTGATTATTTGAATAAATTGGGTGATTGGGCGCGTGTTCTTCAAATTCATCTGCTACAACTAACCTGTAACTACAATTTACTTCCAAGTAACATCATTCTTCTCCCTATTTACATTTTTTGTCTTCCTTTATTTTATCGTTGTAGTATAAATTCATGCAAATGAGGACATTGCATGATTTTAAGTGTGGGGGGGAAGAAGTGAATTCTTCACTAAATCAAAAACCAAGATAACTTTTTTGAAAATTGTTAAGGAAATACTAAATAGAATGGGGTTTTTATGATCACACTTGATTTTGTTTGTCCTACATATAAAAAATTGTTGTTTTTTGATTAATAATTTATATCCTTAAAAGTAACTAGTTTTTTTAAACTCCCTAATATGGTGAAATTTTTAAATTTTGAGATGGAATAAATTATAAAGAAATATAAAACACCTATATTCAAGGTAATGTAAATGATAAAGAAATATCTAGAATTTTATTTTTTGTTAGCCTTTTTATTTTAAAACCAATTTAAGGCACCCAGTATGTGTGCTAGATACAATTAGTTACCATTAGAAACCTTAACCTTTTTAGGAATAACCAATTAAACCAAATTCCCATTCCTAACCCTATATTTTTGGAAGTATAAATTGTTAGTCAAACTTATGTCTTTTCATTAATCTAATCTAAAAGCTAATAGAAGTACTCTCAACTTTGAGATCGGACTACTTGTTTAAGATAGGAGTTAAACGCCAAACATTGTGAGACGATTGCAAACTTATAGCCACTACCATATGGCATAATAAGCATGGACCACTGAGGCAGCAAAAGAGTCCCAATGAGGGCCAATTTAGAAAAATTGCCAAATGTGAAGCTAATGCTAAGCATGAAAGCAAAAGAAATGAAAAGTTAAAAGAGCCCAATGAAGGCCAAAATGAGTGATGAGAGCGAGTGAAAAGAGTTCCAATGAGAACCACACACTTATAAAACCTCTAGTTAGAAAATAAAAAAGTCCAATGATGACCAACTTGTATAAATCTGGATTAATGAACATTAGGACCACTTGTACTCATTGATCTGGTTCAGACTAGTTGTTATAATAATAACTAAACTTTAATGATTAGACATTCTTTTGACTTTGCATTTTGCTTTCGCTTTTAAATCAATTTTATCCGTGCCATGACCAACCCGATAAACCAAATTCCAATATAAATTACCCATTTAATATTTCTTTTGATGCATTACGTAGGTGAAACTCATAAATAAGTGTTAATCTTTCAAAAGATTTTTGAAGATAATTTATGGTTGAAAACAAAAGATTAACCAAAGTATTGTCAAAACATCTCATTAAATACTATGTTTGATAAAAATGCCTAAGGGGGTATACTTTTAAATGTTTTATCTTTATTTGCTTGAGGACAAGCAAAAGCTTAAGTGTGGGGGATTTGATAACTCCTAAATTATACATGTTCTTGAATACATTTTGAGGAGTTATTTGGACATTTTAAAGTCATTTTGATACTAAAACACACAAAAATGGGTAAAAATGGGAAAAAGTATTTTTAATGTTTTGTTTGAGAAATATGTTAAGACATGACTAAAAACAGGAAAAAGGAAGTAAGTGTTGAAGCAATGCTGAAAATCTGCGTGCTGTCGCCGTTTTGACCATATCTTGAGCATCCGGACTCCGTTTTCGACGAGCCACCTGTCAAAACGACCGTAACAGAAAATTCTATAACAAAATGGAGGAAGCCGCCAGCCTTGTTAAGGGGAAGCCGCCGGCTTAGGGAAAGGAAGCCGTCGGCTTCGGTCAAAAAGTCAACATTTTGCCCGGACACGTTTTTCTTGGCCTCCAAGCTCAGATCTGAAGTGAAGCCGCTGGCTTGACATGTGAAGCCGCCGGCTTGGACCTAAAACGCATTTTCTTGGGCGAGATCAAGTTTTGATTGGAGAAAAAGTCACCGCCATAGGTGAAATGTCCCGTTCTTATTGATTAAAAATGTTCCATATTAATTGATTTTGTTGCGAGGTTTTGACCTCTATATGAGACGTTTTTCAAAGACTGCATTCATTTTAAAACAAACCATAACCTTTATTTCATCAATAAAGGTTTAAAAAGCTTTACGTAGATTATCAAATAATGATAATCTAAAATATCCTGTTTACACATGACCATTACATAATGGTTTACAATACAAATATGTTACAACAAAATAAGTTTCTTAAATGCAGTTTTTACACAATATCATACAAGCATGGACTCCAAATCTCGTCCTTATTTAAGTATGCGACAGCGGAAGCTCTTAATAATCACCTGAGAATAAACATGCTTAAAACGTCAACAAAAATGTTGGTGAGTTATAGGTTTAACCTATATATATCAAATCATAATAATAGACCACAAGATTTCATATTTCAATACACATCCCATACATAGAGATAAAAATCATTCATATGGTGAACACCTGGTAACCGACATTAACAAGATGCATATATAAGAATATCCCCATCATTCCGGGACACCCTTCGGATATGATATAAATTTCGAAGTACTAAAGCATCCGGTACTTTGGATGGAGTTTGTTAGGCCCAATAGATCTATCTTTAGGATTCGCGTCAATTAGGGTGTCTGTTCCCTAATTCTTAGATTACCAGACTTAATAAAAAGGGGCATATTCGATTTCGATAATTCAACCATAGAATGTAGTTTCACGTACTTGTGTCTATTTTGTAAATCATTTATAAAACCTGCATGTATTCTCATCCCAAAAATATTAGATTTTAAAATGGGACTATAACTCACTTTCACAGATTTTTACTTCGTCGGGAAGTAAGACTTGGCCACTGGTTGATTCACGAACCTATAACAATATATACATATATATCAAAGTATGTTCAAAATATATTTACAACACTTTTAATATATTTTGATGTTTTAAGTTTATTAAGTCAGCTGTCCTCGTTAGTAACCTACAACTAGTTGTCCACAGTTAGATGTACAGAAATAAATCGATAAATATTATCTTGAATCAATCCACGACCCAGTGTTTACGTATCTCAGTATTGATCACAACTCAAACTATATATATTTTGGAATCAACCTCAACCCTGTATAGCTAACTCCAACATTCACATATAGAGTGTCTATGGTTGTTCCGAAATATATATAGATGTGTCGACATGATAGGTCGAAACATTGTATACGTGTCTATGGTAACTCAAGATTACATAATATACAATACAAGTTGATTAAGTTATGGTTGGAATAGATTTGTTACCAATTTTCACGTAGCTAAAATGAGAAAAATTATCCAATCTTGTTTTACCTATAACTTCTTCATTTTAAATCCGTTTTGAGTGAATCAAATTGCTATGGTTTCATATTGAACTCTATTTTATGAATCTAAACAGAAAAAGTATTGGTTTATAGTCAGAAAAATAAGTTACAAGTCGTTTTTGTAAAGGTAGTCATTTTCAGTCGAAAGAACGACGTCTAGATGACCATTTTAGAAAACATACTTTCACTTTGAGTTTAACCATAATTTTTGGATATAGTTTCATGTTCATAATAAAAATCATTTTCTCAGAATAACAACTTTTAAATCAAAGTTTATCATAGTTTTTAATTAACTAACCCAAAACAGCCCGCGGTGTTACTACGACGGCGTAAATCCGATTTTACGGTGTTTTTCGTGTTTCCAGGTTTTAAATCATTAAGTTAGCATATCATATAGATATAGAACATGTGTTTAGTTGATTTTAAAAGTTAAGTTAGAAGGATTAACTTTTGTTTGCGAACAAGTTTAGAATTAACTAAACTATGTTCTAGTGATTACAAGTTTAAACCTTCGAATAAGATAGCTTTATATATATGAATCGAATGATGTTATGAACATCATTAATACTTTAAGTTCCTTGGATAAACCTACTGGAAAAGAGAAAAATGGATCTAGCTTCAACGGATCCTTGGATGGCTCGAAGTTCTTGAAGCAGAATCATGACACGAAAACAAGTTCAAGTAAGATCATCACTTGAAATAAGATTGTTATAGTTATAGAAATTGAACCAAAGTTTGAATATGATTATTACCTTGTATTAGAATGATAACCTACTGTAAGAAACAAAGATTTTTTGAGGTTGGATGATCACCTTACAAGATTGGAAGTGAGCTAGCAAACTTGAAAGTATTCTTGATTTTATGTAACTAGAACTTGTAGAATATATGAAGAACACTTAGAACTTGAAGATAGAACTTGAGAGAGATCAATTAGATGAATAAAATTGAAGAATGAAAGTGTTTGTAGATGTTTTTGGTCGTTAGTGTATGGATTAGATATAAAGGATATGTAATTTTGTTTTCATGTAAATAAGTCATGAATGATTACTCATATTTTTATAATTTTATGATATATTTCATGCTAGTAGCCAAATGATGGTTCCCACATGTGTTAGGTGACTCACATGGGCTGCTAAGAGCTGATCATTGGAGTGTATATACCAATAGTACATACATCTAAAAGCTGTGTATTGTACGAGTAAGAATACGGGTGCATACGAGTAGAATTGTTGATAAAACTGAACGAGGATGTAATTGTAAGCATTTTTGTTAAGTAGAAGTATTTTGATAAGTGTATTGAAGTCTTTCAAAAGTGTATAAATACATATTAAAACACTACATGTATATACATTTTAACTGAGTCGTTAAGTCATCGTTAGTCGTTACATGTAAGTGTTGTTTTGAAACCTTTAGGTTAACGATCTTGTTAAATGTTGTTAACCCAATGTTTATAATATCAAATGAGATTTTAAATTATTATATTATCATGATATTATCATGTATGAATATCTCTTAATATGATATATATACATTAAATGTCTTTACAACGATAATCGTTACATATATGTCTCGTTTAAAAATCATTAAGTTAGTAGTCTTGTTTTTACATATGTAATTCATTGTTAATATAATTAATGATATGTTTACTTATCATAGTATCATGTTAGCTATATATATATCCATATATATGTCATCATATAGTTTTTACAAGTTTTAACGTTCGTGAATCACCGGTCAACTTGGGTGGTCAATTGTCTATATGAAACATATTTCAATTAATAAAGTCTTAACAAGTTTGATTGCTTAACATGTTGGAAACATTTAATCATGTAAATATCAATCTCAATTAATATATATAAACATGGAAAAGTTCGGGTCACTACAATAGGAAGCCACCGGCTTCGTACGAAGTCGCCGGCTTGGCACGGTTTTCCAGGTCTATAAATACTGGCCGAATTCTACAGTTTTCAATGTACCTTTTCATTATATCTCTCTCTAGTTACGAATTTCTGTAGGTTAGGGTTAGTTTAGGTTTTATTTTCAATGTAAAGTTACTCTCTTGCATTGGATTCAAGTTTAAATTCAAGATTAATGCAGTTTTTCTTATTCCTCTTTAAGGTATAATCTTATTTATTTTATTGCATCTTTTTAATTATGTCTTTATTTATATTTAACTGCTTCTGTTCGTCTCCAACTATGAACTAAACGTTCATAGTGGTTACTTGGACGAAAACTGTGAACATCTGGGAAAACAGATGAAGCCGCCGGCTTCCTCAGTCCAAGCCGCCGGCTTGACTGAGCCAAGCCGCCGGCTTCATGCTTCAGTTCGTACGGTTTTTGGTTCTTTTCAAGATCTGTATGTTCATGTTTCTGTGATAATTATTTAAACTGTTTATGTCTGCCATGATTTAATAACTTGTTTGCCATGCTTGATGATTAAATATTATAAATCTAGGAATAATTAGTCATTGATTCTATGATCTTATATTCCATTCACATCACTTGTTTAGATCTAGTCCATCAAATATAGTGTTTGGATTTCATGCAAATTAGGTAAACATCATTGGTAGTTATACAACTAGTTGAACTTGAATCACACTTATATAATAGAATTCAGTATTGTTAGGCTTAATCGAAAAACCTTTGTTTATGTGTGTTTAATTGTCAATTGCATGAGAACTTGATTAAGATTAACTTTCAGCTAGTAACTTGAGTTGATCTGATTAAGTTTATTAGCTTATATAATTTGTCAGTCTAATTAAATGTTGCCTTGGTTCCACATCAGGTTTAGGTAATATTTATCATGTGATTATTTGAATGCCATGAATGAAGACATTAGCTATGAACATCACTTAGTTAATGTATGCTTTAGGTCCTACCTTATGAATGATATTGATAATGCTAAAAACGAACATTATTTCATAGCATTATCCCTCAAGAAAGACAAGCTTTTAGTTGCAATTGTTCTATTTACAAGTAATATTCGTTTAAATAATAAAAGGTAAAGACAAAAGACAGATTCGACGAATTGAAGACGCAAACGATCAAAAAGCTCAAAAGTACAAAGTACAATCAAAGTGGTTCAAATTATTGATGAGAAACGTCTAAAAATTACAAGAGTACGAGCCGCAAAACGCAAAGTACAAGATATTAAATAGTACGAAAGGACGTTCAAAAATCCGAAACCGTGACCAGAGTCAACTCTCAACGCTCGATGCAACGGACTAAAAATTACAAGTCAACTATGCACATGAATATAATATAATATATAATTAATTCTTAAAATTATATATATATTATATTATATTATATATTAAAACCGTCGGCAAACTAGGAGACAAATGATAGTGAGCTGTATCCTTGCTCCATGCGATCGCATGGGCTGGAGGCCTAATTCCCATGCGATCGCATGGCCTACTTTTTCTGGCCACATTCCTTTAAAAGGCAGTCTGGTGCTCGAGCTCAATATACCATTCATCAATCTCTCTCTCACAATATATATATATATATATATATATATATATATATATATATATATATATATATATATATATATATATATATATATATATAATTTATAATTTTAATTTTAATTTAAGATTAATAATAATAAGGGTATGTTAGCGAATGTTGTAAGTGTGTAAGTCGAAATTATGTCCGTGTAACGCTACACTATTATTAATCATTGTAAGTTATGTTCAACCTTTTTAAATTAATGTCTCGTAGCTAAGTTATTATTATGCTTATTTAAATCGAAGTAATCGTGATGTTGGGCTAAAATATTAAAGACGGGGTAATTGGGCTTTGTACCATAATTGGGGTTTGGACAAAAGACCGACACTTGTGGAAATTAGACTATGGGCTATTAATGATCTTTATATTTGTTTAATTGAATGATAGTTTGTTAATTTAATATAAAAATTACAATTGGATGTACCTATAAATAACCACATACACTCGATCGGACACGATGGGCGGAATATTTATAAGTACTAATAATCTTTCATTTAACCGGACACGGGAATGGATTAATAGTTAATGGACTTATTAAAACATGGGTGAATTACAAATAAGGAATATTGGTGTAATTATAGTTTAAGTCCCCAATTAGTTGGAATATTTGACTTCGGATATAAGGATAATTTGACGAGGACACTCGCACTTTATATTTATGACTGATGGACTGTTATGGACAAAAACCAGATGGACATATTGAATAATCCAGGACAAAGGACAATTAACCCATGGTAATAAACTAAAATCAACACGTCAAACATCATGATTATGGAAGTTTAAATAAGCATAATTTCTTTATTTCATATTTTATCGCACTTTTATTTACTGTCATTTTATTTAATTGCACTTTTAATTATCGTACTTTTTAATTATCGCAATTTTATTTATTGTCATTTTATTTATCGCACTTTAAATTAAGTTATATTTATTTTTAATATTTTACATTAGGTTTTAACTGCGACTAAAGTTTTAAAATCGACATACCGGTCATTAAACGGTAAAATCCCCCTTTTATAATAATAATACTACTTATATTTATATATATATTTATATACATATTTAGTTTTAAATATAGCGTTAAACTTGGCTAGATCCCTGTGGAACGAACCGGACTTACTAAAAACTACACTACTCTACGATTAGGTACACTGCCTATAAGTGTTGAAGCAAGGTTTAGGTATTTCCACTCTATAAATAAATAAATAACTTGTGTAAAATTGTATCGTATTTAATAGTATTTCCTAGTAAAAATTAATAGTATTTTATACCCCTTCGCTTTAACATCAAGTATTTTTGGCGCCGCTGCCGGGGACAAACAACGCCGAAAGCGAAACGCTATATATAAAAAAGAAAAACAAAATATATATATTTTTAAGAGTTGTTCAAAATATATAAATTTATAAAGTATTTTTATTTTTATTTTAGTTTTTAAATTTAAGTTTTTATTTATTTTATATAAATACTTTATATAAATATAAAACAGAAAATTAAAAAAAAAAAAAAGAATACGGCCCGACACTGTAGCAGCCCATCTAAACAGACCTGGAAACCGAAGCCATGCGACCGCATGAAAATCCTACACACAATCCATGCGAGCGCATGGATTGATTTGATAGCCCCGGTACCTCAGTTTGCAGATTAGGGTTACGATTTTATTTATTATTAATATTAATTAATTATAATTAGGGTTTAATTAATTAATTAGTTTTTAATATTTAGTTTTAGTTTTAATTAATTTGTAATATTTAGTTTAAATTAGTTTTATTAATTATATAAATTAATACTTTTATAAAATAATAATATAAAAATAATATTTTTATAAAAAATTGTATTTTTATAACTTTAATTTTATTTTTATATTTTCGTATCTTTTTATCAGTTTAATTCGTAATTTGTATTTTTCGTTCGTAATTAGTTTTAAGTGTATTATTTTGCCGTAGTTATTTTTATTTCTAGATTTTTAGGCTTTGCCGTAAAATCACTTAAATACTTTTTCTTTAGATTAAGATTTAGGAGCTTTAAAATTTTACGACGTCGCTTATCGCTTTAGTTTTAAATAAATTTTAGTACCTTTTTAAGTTATTGTCGTATTAGATATAGAATTCCTTTTAAGCTTTAATACCTTTAGACGTAAGTTTTAATTTTTAGTTTTTAGACTTTTGAGTTTCTACGCTTTACTTTCTTTTTATTATTTTTCGACGCTTATTTTTCGACCATTTATTTTTCGACGTTTTCCGACGCACTCTTTTTCTTTCTTATTTCTCGACGCTCTAGTTTTTAGGACATAGAATTTTCTATTTCTTCTCTAAAATTTCAAAACGAAAATTATTTTAAGTGGTTAAATTGATAGACATCCTAAATTTTCTGGTACGTAGTAATAGTTGGATTTGTTAGTGGCGAGTTGTGGGCTTCCGATTTAAAAGGTCCTGGCTACCTGCTACATCTATTGGCTATTCGAAACGTGGGCAAAATCAGAAAAGTCTATTAATTTGATAGCTTATATAATTTTTATTTTTTATAACTAATAGGATATTCAGTGAATGCGCCGAGCAAAACGTTCACCACCTTTCATACGTTCACCACCTGTAACTCGATCAAGACATCTAGCCAATATTGTTGCCGTTGATTTTTCTTTAGAATCGTCATTCAGTCGACGAAGTACTCCAATTCAAATTTCTGATAATCCATTTTTTGAACCCGACCTCACAATTGAGAATCCGGAGGATATTCAGGGACAATTTCGAGATCCTGAACCATTAATCTTTTCTCCGGAACCACCAATCATTCAAAAAGAGATTGTCGAGGAACAAACCATTAAATCAGAATCATCTAGTGATTCAGATTCAACAAATTCAATCATGGAAAATCTGGAACCTCTAAGTATGGAAGACCGAATGAGGGCTAAACGCACTGGCCAAGGTCACGCAATTACTCAACCAGACCTTAATGCACCAGATTATGAAATCAAAGGACAAATTCTACACATGGTAACTAATCAATGCCAATTTAGTGGTCACCGAAGTAAGATCCAAACGAACATCTTCGTACCTTTAATAGGATCTGTACTCTATTTAAAATTAGAGAAGTAGAGGATGAACAGATCTATCTCATGTTATTTTCATGAACTTTAAAGGGAGAAGCTAAAGATTGGTTAGAATCGTTACCTGAAGGGGCGATTGATACATGGGATGTCTTAGTTGAAAATTTTTCTTAAACAATTCTTTCCGGCATCTAAAGCCCTGAGACTTCAAGGAGAAATAGTTACGTTCACGCAAAAGCTAAATGAAACTCTGTATGAGGCATGGACAAGATTTGGAAAGTTGTTGAGAGGATGTCCGCAACATGGTTTAGATACTTATCAAATAGTACAAATATTCTACCAAGGATGCGACATCACTATAAGAAAAGACATCGATATAGCAGCTGGTGATTCCATTATGAAGAAAACCGCAACTGAAGCTTACAAAATTATTGATAACACTGCTTCCCACTCACATGAGTGGCACTAAGAAAAAGATATCATTAGATCATCTAAAGCGGCTAGAGCCGATTCTAGCCATGACTTTGATTCCATTTCCGCAAAGATAGATGCTGTCAAGAGACGAATGGAAAAGATGACTAAGGATATTCACTCAATACGAATTAGTTGTGAGCAGTGTAGGGGACCACATTTGACAAAAGATTGTCTCAGTATTGAACAAACAATGAAACAAAGAGAGAATGTTTCATACATGAACCAAAGGCCTGGAAATAATTATCAAAATAATTATCAACCGCCAAGACCAAACTACAATCAAAATCAGAATTATAACCGAAATGTTCCATACAACAATCAACAAGGTCCTAGCAATCAACAAGTATCCAACAATACTTACAATCAGCAAAGACCTATTTTTCAAAACAAACCACCACAAACCGATGATAAAAAGCCAAATTTAGAAGACATGATGTCAAAGCTAGTTGAATCTCAAACTCAATTTTTCACATCTCAGAAACAAATGAATGAACAAAATGCTCAAGCATTTAGAAATCAACAAGCTTCTATTCAAAATCTGGAATAAGAAGTAAGTAACCTAGCAAGGTTGATAGGTGAAAGAAAATCGAAAAGTCTACCTAGTGATACAAATGCTAACCCCCGGAATGAAACAGCTAAAGCCATTACCACAAGAAGTGGTATTACACTTAAACCACCTGAAAGACATGTAATTTCTGATGACTCTATTCCTACTCCACAAGAACAACAACCTGAGCAAGATAAGGAAACAGAACCGGTAGTTGAAAAGGTTAATGAAAATAATACAGTTAAGGCTAAACTTTATGTTAAACCATACCAACCACCATTTCCTTACCCAAGTAAAATGAGAAAAGAAAGACTTAAAGCCGAGTAATCCAAATTCTTGGATATGTTTAAACAAATAAATGTAAATCTTCCTTTCATTGATGTGATTTCAGGCATGCCTAGATATGCTAAATTTCTGAAAGATCTAATCACAAATAGAAAGAAAATGGAAGAACTCTAGGCTGTTACAATGAATGCTAATTGTTCTGCAGTACTGTTGAATAAGATACCAGAAAAACTCTCTGATCCAGGAAGTTTCACAATTCCATGTTTTCTGGGTAGTCTTAGTTCAATAGAAGCATTGGCAGATTTAGGTGCTAGTATAAATTTAATGCCGTATTCACTATAGGCTAAACTAGACCTTGGAGAATTGAAACCAACACGAATAAGCATACAACTAGCCGATCGATCAGTAAAATATCCTAGAGGGATAATGGAGAATATGCTAGTTAAAGTTGGTACTTTAGTATTTTCAGTAGATTTTGTTATTCTGGACATGGAAGAAGATTCTCGAGTTCCTCTCATATTAGGAAGACCATTCTTAAACACGGCTAAAGCAATAATAGACGTGTTCGGTAAGAAACTGACCCTAAGTATAGAGGACGAGAGTGTTACCTTTTATGTGGATAGAGCCATGCAACAACCGCAATCTACAGATGATACATGTTATTATATTCAAACTATAGATTCACATGCAGAATTGTTAGAAGAATATCCAGAATTACAAGGAACAGGAGAATGTTCTTTAGGAGAAGGAACTGAACCAATTGATGAAGCTGAAATGTTAGCTGCACTCATGGCTAATGGATATGAACCAACAACAGAAGAAATTCAAATGCTAAAAGAAGAAGACAGATATCAATATAAATCATCGATAAAAGAACCACCGACATTAGAGTTAAAGTCACTTCCAAACCATTTGGAATATGCTTATTTACATGGTGAATCTGAATTACCTGTAATAATATCGTCTTCTCTTACGAAAAATGAAAAATCTCGACTTATTTCTGTGCTAAAAGCTCATAAACCAGCTATTGCATGGAAAATTCATGACATTAAAGAAATAATTCCTTCGTATTGCACACATAAAATACTTATGGAAGAAGGTCATAAAACGTATGTGCAACGCCAACGAAGACTAAATCCTAATATGCAAGATGTTGTTAAGAAAGAAATTATTAAACTGCTAGATGCAGTTTTAATTTATCCAATCTCTGATAGTCCATGGGTAAGCCCAGTTCAATGTGTACCTAAGAAGGGTGGCATGACTGTCATCACAAATGAAAAAATTGAGCTTATTCCTACTAGGACTGTAACAGGATGGCGTGTTTGTATTGATTATAGAAAATTAAATGACGCCACCAGAAAAGATCACTTTCCCTTACCTTTCATTGATCAAATGTTGGAAAGATTAGCCAGAAATAGTTACTATTGTTTTCTTGACGGTTTTTCTGGATATTTTCAAATTCCAATAGCACTCGAGGACCAAGAGAAAACCACGTTCACGTGCCCTTATGGTACTTTTGCTTACAAACGCATGCCATTTGAACTTTGCAACGCCCCTGCAACCTTTCAAAGATGCATGATGGCGATTTTTCACGACATGATAGAAGAATGCATGGAAGTTTTCATGGACGACTTTTCAGTCTTCGTTGATACTTTTGAAACATGTCTAGTTAATCTTGAACGAATGCTTATTAGATGTGAACAATCAAATCTAGTACTTAACTGGGAGAAATGCCATTTCATTGTTAGAGAAGGCATCGTTCATGGTCATAAAATTTCAAAAGAAGGAATTGAAGTGGATAGAGCTAAAGTAGATGTAATTGCTAAACTTTCACATCCCACCAATGTTAGAGGAGTTAGGAGTTTTCTAGGGCATGCCGGTTTTTACCGACGTTTCATAAAAGATTTTTCTAAAATTGCCATTCCTATGAATAAACTCCTAGAAAAGGATGCTCCATTCTTCTTTTTGGATGAATGCATCAAATCTTTTAATATTCTTAAAGAAAAACTCACTAATGCGCCGATCATGATAACGCCAAATTGGAATCTACCATTTGAACTCATGTGCGATGCAAGTGATTTTGCAATGGGAGCCGTTTTAGGACAAAGGATTGAAAAACGATTTCAACCTATTTATTACGCTAGTAAGACGTTACAAGGAGCACAAACAAATTATACAACTACTAAAAAAGAACTCTTTGCTATTGTCTTTGCTTTTGACAAATTTCGTTCATATCTCGTTCTAGCTAAAACGGTGGTCTATACTGACCATTCTGCTCTTAGATACCTATTTTCGAAACAAGATGCCAAACCACGATTAATCCATTGGATCTTACTCTTACAAGAATTCGATATTGAAATCCGAGACAAAAAGGGAGCAGAAAATCTCGCCGCTGATCATCTTTCTTGTCTTGAAAATCCTGAATTAGAAATTCTAAATGAATCGGCCATACAAGATAACTTTCTGATGAATATCTATTGAAGATAGATTATAATGAAGTTCCATGGTTTGCAGACTATGCAAACTATTTAGTATGTGGATTCCTTGAAAAAGGGTTGTCGTACCAAAAACGAAAGAAATTCTTTAGTGATATAAAACACTATTTCTGGGAAGATCCACATTTGTTTAAAAGTTGTTCCGATGGAATAATACGCCGATGTGTATTCGGGATTGAAGCCAGTCAAATCTTAAACCATTGTCACACAGGACCAACAGGAGGGCATTATGGGCCTCAACTCACAGCAAGAAAAGTTTACGATGCTGGATTCTATTGGCCTACAATTTTCAAAGACGTACACCTTCTTTGCAAATCCTGTGATGCATGTCAAAGGGCCGGAAAAATAAGTCAACGTGATGAAATGCCACAAAATGTCAGTCAAGTATGTGAAGTATTTGACGTTTGGGGTATTGACTTTATGGGTCCATTTTAAAAATCTCATAATAATCTCTACATTCTCGTTGCCATTGATTATGTATCTAAATGGGCAGAAGCACAAGCTCTCCCAACTAACGATGCACGAGTTGCTGTCAACTTCTTAAAACGTCTTTTTGCAAGGTTCGGAACACCGAAACCTTTAATAAGTGATCGGGGTACTCATTTCTGTAATAATCAACTTGAGAAAGTTCTCAAAAGATATGGAGTAACTCATAAAATCTCAACCTCTTATCATCCATAAACAAGTGGACAAGTTGAAAATACCAACCGAGCATTAAAACGTATTCTAGAGAAAACCGTAGGATCAAATCCGAAGGAATGGTCCATGAAATTGGAGGATGCACTCTGGGCTTTTAGAACAGCCTACAAAACTCCAATTGGAACCACACCTTTTAAACTCGTTTACGGAAAAGCATGTCATCTTCCAGTAGAAATTGAACACAAAGCATTTTGGGCTTTGAAGACATGTAATCTTGATTTTCATGAAGCCGGACGTCTACGGTTAAGCCAACTAAACGAATTAGAAGAATTAAGACATGAAGCATATGAAAATTCGTTAATCTATGAAGAAAGAACGAAGAAATGGCATGATAAAAGAATCAGAAGTTCAAAAGAATTTAAAGAAGGAGACATAGTTCTTCTTTTCAATTCACGATTCAATCTATTTCCTGAAAAATTGAAATCAAGATGGTCTGGACCATTCATAGTCAAAAGAGATTTCCCGTACAGAACTGTAGAATTAATAAATTCAAATGGGATTGAATTTAAAGTTAATGGTCACAGAGTTAAACATTACATAGATTGTCCGATGGAAGTTGACAACGAAGTTAATCACAATTTCGACACCACAGCTAACTAAGTGTGGGGAGAATCAAGTCTTTTAAGGATAATATTTATTTCTGTTAGAGTTAGATATTCTGTTTTCGTGTAGTTCTCGAAAATGGAATCCGAATGGTCTTTCCCTAGCAGACCCTAAAGAACTAGTCTTCTCCCTCCATTCTGAATTTTTAATTTTTTTTAGGTTTTACGAGATGAAGAATTCCTTTGAACTAAACCATGGTCTAATGCTACATGCTATGATTACTAAACGTAATAATGACACCCTTCCAAGTGAATTGGTATCATTCATAAGAAGAAAAATGGACGGAGTAAGAAAAGAACTCAGGAAAGATCATAATAAGACACATTTTGGTAAAGGAAAATCAAAATCCGTAACAAAAAGAAGAGCACGACACCTTGAAAGAAGGAAAATGGTCACACGAAGGTAAATGTTCAAACAATCAAACATATTCAAATACCGAATTTGTTACTCTATGCAGAGAAGGACCGTTTATATGTTTAGAAGAAAAGATATTGAAGAATCGTGTAACACCCCGTTTTCCCCGTATATGATTTATAGGTAAATTGGGTATGTACGAATAGTGTAAGAAAGGTTCGGGGCGTTTTCAATTATTAAAGCTTTGGGTGCGAGAAGTTATGACAGGTCACGCCTTGGGTCGCGGCGCGACACAGAAGGCCGCGGCGCGACATTACACTAGAATCAGGATTAGAAAGCTTGTAAACAAGGTCACCAGTTCGAGGCAATCGTCGCGGCGCGACGAATTAGGCCGCGGCGCGGCAATACGGGCCGACTGGCACCGATTTTGTGTAATTTTAAATGAGGAGCAAGGGCATTTTAGTCTTTTCACGTTTGAGCCAGATTTGGGGTTTTAACCTCATCCACTCATTCATTTTCTTATTTTCTTTTATCTTTTCTTTTCGTTTTCTCTCAAGAAAACTCAAACACCCAAGTGATTCAAGTGGGATTTTGGAAAGGAAGAAGCGGGTTTTGATCTTTGGCGTAGTTGACCAGGTTGTTCTCCTCGTTCTTGGATACACGGTGATACTAGTGGTAAGCTCTAACTCTGAATTTCATTTTCGTGTTCATCATTCAAATTTGGGGCTTTTGATGGTACGAGTCATAGGTGAAACCCATTTAGTTGTTATTTGGAGATTAACACCAATATTCGGGCTTATTGTTGTTAAAGGCGGGTTTGGGTTGGTTAATGATTTAACTATGTTTAAGACTTGTAAATGGTGTACAATCACTAGCATTAGTGATTATTGGTGTTTTGGAGACTTTTAGGGTTTTCGTGGTTGACTAATTTTGACTAGAGTCAAAATTAGGGTTTGTTGAGGATTATGACCCGAATGTCGATTCGATGCGGTTTGTAAACTTAAAATGGATTAAGTTGAAGTATAAAACCGAGTTAAACATGTTTTGGTGTCAAAACTTGTAAATGGTGAGATTTTGACCTTATGGGTCAAAATTAGGGTTTATGGGCGATTTTGAGAACGATAAGTGTTTAACACTTGTGTTCGGGTTTAATTGGCATACTAGGACTATTATCACTTGTGTTAGTGATTATTGGTTAGTTTGGGCGCGGTTTGTCCTTGGAAGTGCATTTGGGTCGAAATTGCACTAAGTGTCGAATTGGGTTGGTTTGTAGATCCAATCTAAGTGTGTTGTTGAATTTGTGATAATGGATTAGGTACTTTCCATTGACGAGTTGCGGATTACTTTTAAGCATTTATTCAAGGCAATAGGTGAGTGTTAATATCCTATGTGCATATGTATGTGTAGGATGGGTGCGGGTCGGGTGAAGTGGTTCTCGGTTATAGAGCTCACTTTACATATAGGTGGATTGATGGACTTGTGTATAGGTCCAATTGGCACGGTTGTGCATTTTGGTTAACCACCTTTGACGAGGTGTACACCTTGTGTGTACGTTATCACATGGGCGTATGATGTGGATTATATAACCCCAATGGTGAAGGGTTAATATTGTGAGTGGAGTAATTATACGTATGTGTATATGACGTATTTATTTGTGGGTGTTATGATATGAACCATCGAGCCGGTAGTGCCATAGCATGTGTGTGATAAGATGGAACCACGAGCCGGTAGCATCGAGTGTGAACCACGAGCCGGTAGCATCGAGTGTGAACCACGTGCCGGTAGCACTATAAAATAATTGATGTGAACCACGTGCCGGTAGCATCGAGTGTGAACCACGAGCCGGTAGCACTATAAAAGAGTATGACTCAAATGCGTATGGTGTGAACCACGAGCCAGTAGTACCATAGCGTTATGGTTAACCTTGGGAGTTTTACGCGTTGTTATATATATATTGTATACGTATAATGTTGTATTGACGTGATGTAGCTAACCTTCTAGTTGTAGCTTGTTGGCATTGTTCACACGTTGTTTGCGAACTTACTTTGTTGATATCTTTAGCTTGTTGCTTAGAGATCGTACGGTATGCTTAGTGTAGTTACCTTATTCATGGATACTTCGGTATGCGGTAATTGATATTTGTGTGGCGTGTCCATTTTATACATATATATGTATGTAGTATATTATCATTCACTAAGCGTTAGCTTACCCTCTCGTTGTTGCTATTTTTATAGGATTGCATGCTTGGCGGCTCGGGTAAACTTGGGGATTAGAGATCTTGGCTAGGTTGCTAAGAAGATCTTGCTTTTGTATTCAATTAGGATTTGGGTAGCGTAGTCCCAAATCACCATGCTCGGTTTTGGTTGGAAACTAAACTAGTCGGGTCGTGTATGTCCGTTTGGACAATTAATCAATGTATTAAATGTTTTAAGGTTTATTAAACCTTCTATTGTATTAAAGATGTTTATGGAAACACAATTGGGACCTAAAGTATTATTTAACGTGTATTAAAAGGAAAAATTTTTCCGGGCCGGTTTTAATACGGGTTGGGACGTTACAAGTGGTATCAGAGCATGGTCTAAGGGATTTAGGTGACTTGAGATAGGTGCCTAGACTTAGACTTTTGTGTGTGTGCTTAATTGTTGCGGGACTTGTAGGATTACGGGTCAAAATGTGTTGTAGTTAGTGCCTTATTTGTAGGTGGACTAACGTTTATATTAGTAATGCGGATATTATTAATATATGATTGTGTTGTGATGATAATTCTCGCGTGTGTTTATATCGCGTAGAATTTCGTTTGTGTTTGTTTATATCATCGAGCGAGGCGGTCGTTGTACTAACGAGTTGAGACGATGTGTGTGCGTAATAAGGACTTGCAAACCTTATTATGGGTGCAAATCGTGTCAAACAAGTGATGTACGACGAGTGTTTAGCAAGATGGGGCGGTGTTGTGTGTGTGCTTTATACGTTCGTGATCTAATCGCTTTGCATTCCTTAGAATGGCGACGGGAAATGGGATCGAGACGAATGATTTGGAGTTTAACGCTAGAGATGCTGCAGCCGTTGCGGAGCAAGTGGGTGCGTTACGAGAAAAAATGGATAGGAAGTATTTTGAATTTCGGGGTAGTAGTGAAATGGAGCGTTGTCTTAAGAGCTTCATGAGGACTAAACCTCCGATGTATGACGGGAAACCGGATCCTTTGATAAGCACAACATGGATTTTGAATGTTGAAGGGTGTTTTCGTACAATTGAATGCCCTCCTGAGAAAAAGACGAGACTCGCTACTAGTTTGTTGCGGGGTAGGGCGAAGGATTGGTTGGATGGTAAGATTGATCTTGTCGGCGGTGAAGCGTTTATGGCGTTATCGTGGGACGAGTTTAGGAAGGAATTCTTCGAGGAGTTCCGGACTTCGGCCGACTTGTCGGAATTGCGTAATGAGTTGCGAAATTTGCAACAGGGTTCTATGAATTTGAATACTCTTAAGACGACCGTTATGGCGAAGGCTCGTTTTTGCCTGGAGTATTTGGGGAATGATCGTTTGTTGATGGGGGATTTCTATCGGACCTTGAATGATGACTTGAAGAGTAAAATTAGCCGAGGTCAAGCGAAATCATTTGCATAGTTATTCGCCTTGGCTAGAGGTTTCGAGTCTTATTCGCGATCGAAGGTTGGTGAACCTTCAAGTGAGAGAAGGGCTGCTTCGTATGGTGCT
The DNA here is from genome assembly GCF_046630445.1 of Rutidosis leptorrhynchoides. Classification (NCBI taxonomy): domain Eukaryota; kingdom Viridiplantae; phylum Streptophyta; class Magnoliopsida; order Asterales; family Asteraceae; genus Rutidosis; species Rutidosis leptorrhynchoides. The sequence continues at coordinate 321,773,803 of NC_092340.1, forward strand.
CCAAGTAAGAGGACTAAGGGTCCGAGTGTGAGCACGGGTGGTGCACGGATGAATATATCGGATTCTAGTGCGGCTAGATGTTACAATTGTGGCGTGAGGGGTCACAAGTCGTGGGAATGTACGGTACCAAAGAGTGATGGCATGGTGTGCTTCAATTGCCAAGAAGAAGGACATCGTAAGTCGGAATGTCCCAAGTTAGCGGGGACGGGTGCGGCAATGAGACGTTAAGGTACGTTTCATTTTAATAAATATGTCCTTTGATTATTTATTGGGTGTCGTTGAGTTTGAGTTGGTTAAATGCATGGTGTTGTGCATGTTATTGATATGGGTGACGTTCCTAATGGAAGTACCCTATGGTGACGTTTTGATTGCTGGGTGAAGGGTGTAAGACTTGGCGTAACCAAGCATTCCTTGGTATTTGGGAAATATTTCTACCAAGCCATGGAAATGAGTTTTGGTGTTCGGATGTTAGAGCGTGTTCGCTCTCGTGTTGAAGTTGATGAACCATGAGGTTCGACGGGTGGGATAAAACCCGAGAAATCGAGTGTTTTCGATCTCGATGTATGTTAGTAAAGGAGTCTACGTGACGCGACATTAGGTGCCTCTTTTATACCTACTAGCGTGGTGTTCGACTCCGATTATGTTGCGGTTACATTGTACTTAGGGTACCGAAGTGAAACCCTTAGTTACATGAGTGAGTGGGTGAAGTTTGACAAGCTATAGCAATTGGATGATTGCGAGAGTAGAGCTGATAATGCTAAAAACGAACATATATTTCATAGCATTATTCCTCAAGAAAGACAAGCTTTTAGTTGCAATTGTTCTATTTACAAGTGATATTCGTTTAAATAATAAAAGGTGAAGACAAAAGACAGATTCGACGAATTGAAGACGCAAACGACCAAAAAGCTCAAAAGTACAAAAGACAATCAAAGAGGTTCCAATTATTGATAAGAAACGTCTCGAAATTACAAGAGTACAAGATTCAAAACGCAAAGTACAAGATATTAAATTGTACGCAAGGACGTTCGAAAATCCGGAACCGGGACCAGAGTCAACTCTCAACGCTCGACGCAACGGACTAAAAATTACAAGTCAACTATGCACATAAATAAAATATAATATTTAAATAATTCTTATAATTATTTATATATTATATAATATATTATAAACCGTCGGCAAGAAAGGCTCCAAACTTGTGTGAGCTGTAAAAGCAAACTCCGCGAGTTGCGGAGTTTGCAGTGCAAAAACTACGCGAGTCGCGGAGCCCCTAATTTTGAAACTGCCTATAAAGCTCGCGCATTCTGATCGTAAAAATCATCCAATATACCCATCTCTCTATCTATATACGTAATATTTATATTTATAATTTATATTTTAATTTTAATTTTAATTTTAATCCTAACAATAAGGGTATGTTAGCGAATATTGTAAGGGTGTAAGTCAAAATTCTGTCCGTGTAACGCTACGCTATTTTTAATCATTGTAAGTTATGTTCAACCTTTTTAATTTAATGTCTCGTAGCTAAGTTATTATTATGCTTATTTAAAACGAAGTAATCATGATGTTGGGCTAATTACTAAAATTGGGTAATTGGGCTTTGTACCATAATTGGGGTTTGGACAAAGGAACGACACTTGTGGAAATTAGACTATGGGCTATTAATGGGCTCTATATTTGTTTAACTAAATGATAGTTTGTTAATGTTAATATAAAGATTTACAATTGGGCGTCCCTATAAATTACCATATACACTCGATCGGACACGATGAGCGGGGTATTTATATGTACGAATAATCGTTTATTTAACCGGACACGGGAATGGATTAATAGCCACTAGAATAATTAAAACAGGGGTGAAATTATATAAAAGGACACTTGGCATAATTGATAACAAAATATTAAAACCTTGGGTTACAATCAGTCGACATCCTGGTGTAATTATTAAACAAAGTATTAAAATCTTGTTACAGTTTTAGTCCCCAATTAGTTGGAATATTTAACTTCGGGTATAAGGATAATTTGACGAGGACACTCGCACTTTATATTTATGACTGATGGACTATTATGGACAAAAACCAGACGGACATATTAAATAATCCAGGACAAAGGACAATTAACCCATGGGAATAAACTAAAAATCAACACGTCAAACATCATGATTACGGAAGTTTAAATAAGCATAATTCTTTTATTTCATATTTAATTTTCTTTATTTTATATTTAATTGCACTTCTAATTATCGCATTTTTATTGTTATTGTATTTAATTGCACTTTTAATTATCATACTTTTTAATTATCGCAAGTTTATTTTATCGCACTTTTATTATTCGCAATTTCATTATCGTTATTTACTTTACGCTTTAAATTAAGTCTTGTATTTATTTATTATTTTACATTTGGTTTTAACTGCGACTAAAGTTTTAAAATCGACAAACCGGTCATTAAACGGTAAAAACCCCCCTTTATAATAATAATATTACTTATATATATATATTTGTATTTTTATAAAAGTAAACTAATATAGCGTTAAGCTTTGTTTAAAGATTTTCCCTGTGGAATGAACCGGACTTACTAAAAACTACACTACTGTACGATTAGGTACACTGCCTATAAGTGTTGTAGCAAGGTTTAAGTATATCCATTCTATAAATAAATAAATATCTTGTGTAAAATTGCATCGTATTTAATAGTATTTTCTTGTAAAATTTAATAGCTATTTTATATACACCTCGCATAACTATCAAGTATTTTTGGCGCCGCTGCCGGAGAATAAATCTAGCTTAAAAGCCGGAAGCAACGCTAATATAAAAAAAAAAGATTTTTAGTTTACTTTTATTAAAATTCGTTTTTATAAAAATACGTTTTAAATATTCGAAAATATAAAAAGAACAACAAAAAAAAAATATAAGTATTTTTAAGATTTTGTTAAATATTTAAGTTTTATAAAGTTTCTTTATTTTTATATAAGTTTTATTTAAGTATTTAGTTTTTATTTAAAACATAAAAAAAAACCGAAAAAAAAATTTAATATATATATAAATCTATTTTTAAGATATTTTTAAAATTATAAAGTACTTCTATTTTTATTTAAGTTTTTAAATATAAGTTTTTATTATACAAATATTTTGATAAAAACAGAAAATATAAAAACAAAAAATATAAAATAAAAAAAAACGCGTCAAATTTAAAACTGTACCAGAGTTGAATTTTGGAACCCCGCGACTCGCGGGGTTTGCTGCTTGGAATACCGCAACTCGCGGAGCTACTCTGACACCGACAGAACCCTAATTTAGCATTTATTACGGGTAATTATTAATTATTATTATTATTAACCCTAGTTAATTATTATTATTATAATTAGTTTTACTTTTTATTTAATTTATATTTTAGTTAAATTAGTTTAATTAAATTGTAAAATTAATAGTTTTAATAAATAAATAATATAAAAATAATATTTTTATAAAAATTGTAATTTTTACAACTTTTTGTATATTTTTATATTTTGTTCCTTTTTAATCGTTTTAGCGTAATATTTGTATTTTTAGCTCATATTTAGTTTTAAACTTAGTTTTTGCCATAGTTATTTTTACTTCTAGATTTTTAGGCTTTGTCGCAGAATTTCTTAAGTGCTTTTTTTTTAGACTAAGATTTAGGTGCTTTAGAATTTTGCGACGCTTTTTTAAGTTTTAGTTTCTTTTTAAGTTATTTTCATTTGGGATATAGTTTTTCCTGTAAGCTTTAATATTTTTAGACGACTTTTACCAATGTATCAATTATCATTCCAATTAGTAATCTCAATTTGCGATTATAATTTTAAGTTAGTTGTAGTAATAAGGTTAGGTTAGTCAAGTGTTTTTAAGTGTTATAAGTTTCTTTTATTTTTCCGTCACCTTTTATTTTTCAACCATTTTTCTTTTTCGACCTTTTTCTGACGCGCTCTTTTTCTTTCTTATTTCTCGCTATTCTAGTTTTAGGACATAGATTTTTATTCTACTTCTTATCTAAATTTCTTAAAATTACGAAAATTTATTTTAAGTGGTTAAATTGATAGACATCAAAATTTTCTGGTTCGTAGTAATAGTTGAATTTGTACGTGGACCGGGTTATTGGAGCCAAACAGTCCTCAATTATATTGAGACCAAACGAATCCTGCCCCTCTGCTGCATCTTTTGGCTATTCGAAACGTGGGCAAAATCAGAAAAGTCTATTGATTGGATAACTTATTATAATTTTTCTTTCCTTTTAAAAACTAATAGGATATTCAGTGAATGCACCGAGCAAGACGTTCACCACCTTTTGTACGTTCACCACCTGTAACTAGATCAAGACATTTAGCAAATATTACCACCGTTGATTTTTCTTTAGAATCGTCATCCAGTCGACCAAGTACTCCAGTTCAAATTTCCGATAATCCATTTTTTGAACCCGACCTCACAATTGAGAATCCGGAGAATATTCAGGAACGATTCGTAGATCCTGAACCATTAAATTTTCCTCCGGAACCACCAATCATTCAAACAGAGATTGTTGAGGAACGAACCATTAAATCAGAATCCTCTAGTGATTCCGATTCAACAAATTCAATTATGGAGAATCTGGAACCATTAAGTATGGAAGACCGAATGAGAGCTAAACGCACTGGTCAAGGTCACGCAATTACTCATCCAGACATTAATGCGCCAGATTATGAAATCAAAGGACAAATTCTACACATGGTGACTAATCAATGCCAATTTAGTGGTGCGCCGAAGGAAGATCCAAATGAACATCTACGTACCTTTAATAGGATCTGCACACTATTTAAAATCCGAGAAGTGGAGGATGAACAGATATATCTCATGTTATTTCCCTGGACTTTAAAGGGAGAAGCCAAAGATTGGTTGGAATCGTTACCTGAAGGGGCGATTGATACATGGGATGTTTTAGTTGAAAAGTTCCTTAAACAATTCTTTCCGGCATCTAAAGCCGTAAGACTTCAAGGAGAAATTGTTACGTTCACACAGAAGCCAAATGAAACTCTATATGAGGCGTGGACAAGATTTGGAAAGTTATTAAGGGGATGTCCGCAACATGGTTTAGACACCTGTCAAATAGTACAAATATTCTACCAAGGATGCGACATCACTACAAGGAAAGACATAGATATAGCAGCTGGTGGTTCTATTATGAAGAAAGCCGAAACTGATGCTTACAAAATTATTGATAACACTGCTTCCCACTCACATGAGTGGCACCAAGAAAAAGATATCGTTAGATCATCTAAAGCAGCTAGAGCCGATTCTAGCCATGACTTAGATTCCATTTTCGCAAAGATAGATGCTGTCGAGAGACGAATGGAAAAGATGACTAAAGATATTCACTCAATACGAATTAGTTGTGAGCAGTGTGGAGGACCACATTTGACAAAAGATTGTCTCAGTATTGAATTAACAATAGAACAAAGAGAGAATATTTCATACATAAATCAAAGTCCTGGAAATAATTATCAGAATAATTATCAACCGCCAAGACCGATTTACAATCAAAACCAGAATTATAACCGAAATATTCCATACAACAACCAACAAGGTCCTAGCAATCAACAAGTATCCAATAATAATTACAATCAGCAAAGACCTAATTTTCAAAACAAACCACCACAACAAACCGATGATAAAAAGCCGAATTTAGAAGATATGATGACGAAGCTAGTTGAAACTCAAACGCAGTTTTTCACATCTCAAAAACAAACCAATGAACAAAATGCTCAAGCATTTAGAAATCAACAAGCTTCTATTCAAAATCTGGAACAAGAAGTAAGTAACCTAGCAAGGTTAATAGGTGAAAGAAAACCGGGAAGTTTACCTAGTGATACAAATGCTAACCCCCGGAATGAAACAGCTAAAGCCATTACCACAAGAAGTGGTACAATACTTAAACCACCTGAAATACCTGTAACTTCTGATGAAGCTATTCCAACTCCACAAGAACCCCAACCTGATCAAGATAGGGAAAAAGAACCGGTAGTTGAAAAGGTTAATGAAGATAACACAGTTAAGGCTAAATCTTATGTTAAACCATACCAACCACCACTTCCTTACCCGAGTAAAATGAAGAAAGAGAAACTTGAAGCCGAGCAATCCAAATTCTTGGATATGTTTAAACAGATAAATGTAAATCTTCCTTTCATTGATGTGATTTCAGGAATGCCTAGATATGCTAAATTCTTGAAAGATCTAATCTCAAATAGAAAGAAAATGGAAGAACTCTCGGCTGTTACCATGAATGCTAATTGTTCAGCAGTGCTGTTGAATAAGATACGAGAAAAACTATCTGATCCAGGAAGTTTCACAATTCCATGTTTTCTGGGTAGTCTTAGTTCAATAGAAGCATTGGCAGATTTAGGTGCTAGTATAAATCTAATGCCGTATTCACTATACGCTAAACTAGACCTTGGAGAATTGAAACCAACAAGAATAAGCATACAACTAGCCGATAGATCAATAAAATATCCTAGAGGGACAATGGAGAACATGCTAGTTAAAGTTGGTACTTTAGTATTTCCAGTAGATTTTGTTGTTTTGGACATGGAAGAAGATTCTCAAGTTCCTCTCATATTAGGAAGACCATTCTTAAACACGGCTAAAGCAATGATAGACGTGTTCGGTAAGAAATTGACCCTAAGTATAGAGGATGAGAGTGTTACCTTTTCAGTTGATAGAGCAATGCAACAACCACAATCTGCAGATGATACATGTTATTATATTCAAACTATAGATGCACATGCAGAATTGTTAGAAGAATTTTCAGAATTACAAGGAACAGGAGAATGTTCTTTAGGAGAAGGTAATGAACCAATTGATGAAGCTGAAATGTTAGCTACACTTATAGCTAATGGATATGAACCAACAACAGAAGAAATTCAAATGCTAAAAGAAGAAGACAGATATCGATATAAATCATCGATAGAAGAACCACCGAAATTAGAGTTAAAGCCACTTCCAAACCATTTGGAATACGCTTATTTACATGGTGAATCTGAATTACCTGTAATAATATCGTCTTCTCTTACTGAAAATGAGAAATCACAACTCATTTCTGTGTTGAAAGCTCATAAACCAGCCATTGCATGGAAGATTCATGATATTAAAGGAATAAGTCCTTCGTATTGCACACATAAAATCCTTATGGAAGAAGGTCATAAAACGTATGTGCAACGCCAACGAAGACTAAATCCTAATATGCAAGATGTAGTTAAAAAAGAAATTATTAAACTGCTAGATGCAGGTTTGATATATCCAATCTCTGATAGTCCATGGGTAAGCCCAGTTCAATGCGTGCCTAAGAAGGGTGGCATGACTGTCATTACAAATGAGAAAAATGAGCTTATTCCTACTAGAACTGTAACAGGATGGCGTGTGTGTATTGATTATAGAAAATTAAATGACGCCACCAGAAAAGATCACTTTCCCTTACTTTTCATTGATCAAATGTTGGAAAGATTAGCCGGAAATAGTTACTATTGTTTTCTAGATGGATTTTTCGGATATTTTCAAATTCCAATAGCACCCGAAGATCAAGAGAAAACCACATTCACGTGCCCTTATGGTACTTTTGCTTACAAACGCATGCCATTTGGACTTTGCAACGCCCCTGCAACCTTTCAAAGGTGTATGATGGCGATTTTTCACGACATGATAGAAGAATGCATGGAAGTTTTCATGGATGACTTTTCAGTCTTCAGTGATACATTTGAATCATGTCTAGCTAATCTGGAACGAATGCTTATTAGATGCGAACAATCAAATCTAGTACTTAATTGGGAGAAATGCCATTTCATGGTTAAAGAAGGCATCGTTCTTGGTCATAAAATTTCAAAAGAAGGAATTGAAGTGGATAGAGCTAAAGTAGATGTAATTGCTAAACTTCCACATCCCACCAATGTTAGAGGAGTTAGGAGTTTTCTAGGGCATGCCGGTTTTTACCGACGTTTCATAAAAGATTTTTCTAAAATTGCCACTCCTATGAATAAACTACTAGAAAAGGATGCTCCATTCATGTTTTCAGATGAGTGTATCAAATCTTTTAATATTCTTAAAGAGAAACTCACTAATGCGCCAATCATGATAACACCAAATTGGAATCTACCATTTGAACTAATGTGCGATGCAAGTGATTTTGCAATGGGAGCCGTTTTAGGACAAAGGATTGAAAAACGATTTCAACCTATATATTATGCTAGTAAGACGTTACAAGGAGCACAAACGAACTATACAACTACTGAAAAAGAACTCCTTGCTATTGTCTTTGCTTTTGACAAATTTCGATCATATCTCGTTCTAGCAAAAACGGTGGTCTATACCGACCATTCTGCTCTTAGATACCTATTTTCAAAACAAGATGCTAAACCAAGATTAATCCGTTGGATCTTACTCTTACAAGAGTTTGATATTGAAATCCGAGATAAAAGAGGAGCAGAAAATCTCGCCGCAGATCTTCTTTCTCGTCTTGAAAATCCCGAATTAGAAGTTCTAAATGAATCGGCCATACAAGACAACTTTCCTGATGAATATCTATTGAAGATAGATTATAAAGAAATTCCATGGTTTGCAGACTATGCAAACTATTTAGTATGTGGATTCCTTGAAAAAGGATTATCGTACCAAAGACGAAAGAAATTCTTCAGTGATATAAAACACTATTTTTGGGAAGATCCACATCTGTTTAAAAGTTGTCCCGATGGAATAATACGCCGATGTGTATTTGGAGATGAAGCTAGTAAAATATTAAACCATTGTCACACAGGACCAACAGGAGGGCATTATGGGTCTCAACTAACAGCAAGAAAAGTTTATGATGCTGGATTCTATTGGCCTACAATTTACAAAGACGCACACCTTCTTTGCAAATCCTGTGATGCTTGTCAAAGGGCCGGAAAAATAAGTCAACGTGATGAAATGCCACAAAATGTCATCCAAGTATGTGAAGTATTTGACATTTGGGGTATTGACTTTATGGGTCCATTTCCAAAATCTCATAATAATCTATATATACTCGTAGCCATTGATTATGTATCTAAATGGGCGGAAGCACAAGCTCTCCCAACTAACGATGCACGAGTTGTAGTCAACTTTTTAAAACGTCTTTTTGCAAGGTTTGGAACACCGAAAGCTTTAATAAGTGATCGGGGTACTTATTTTTGTAATAATCAACTTGAGAAAGTTCTTAAAAGATATGGAGTAACTCATAAAATCTCCACCGCATATCATCCACAAACAAGTGGACAAGTTGAAAATACCAACCGAGCTTTAAAACGTATTCTAGAGAAAACCGTAGGATCAAATCCGAAGGAATGGTCCATTAAATTGGAGGATGCACTCTGGGCTTTTAGAACAGCCTACAAAACTCCAATTGGAACCACACCTTTTAGACTTGTTTATGGAAAAGCATGTCATCTTCCAGTAGAAATTGAACACAAAGCATTTTGGGCTTTGAAGACATGTAATCTTGATTTACATGAAGCCGGACGTCTACGATTAAGTCAACTAAACGAATTAGAAGAATTAAGACATGAAGCATACGATAATTCGTTAATCTATAAAGAAAGAACGAAGAAATGGCATGATAAAAGAATCAGAAGTTCAAAAGAATTTAAAGAAGGAGACAGAGTTCTTCTTTTCAATTCATGATTCAAGCTATTTCCTGGAAAATTGAAATCAAGATGGTCTGGATCATTCATAGTCAAAAGAGTTTTCCCATACGGAACGATAGAATTAATAAATTCAAATGGGATTGAATTTAAAGTTAATGGTCACAGAGTTAAACACTACATAGATAGTCCGATGGAAGTCGACAACGAATTTAATCACAATTTCGACACCACAGCTAACTAAGTGTGGGGAGAATCAAGTCTTTAAAGGATAATATGTATTTCTGTTAGAGTTAGATTGTCTGTTTTTGTGTAGTTCTCGAAAATGGAACCCGAATGGTCTTTCCCTAGCAGACCCTAAAGAACTAGTCTTCTCCCCCCATTCTGAATTTTTATTTTTTTTAGGTTTTTACAAAATGAAGACTGCTTGTGAACTAAACCATGGTCTAATGCTACACGCTTTGATCACTAAACGTAATAATGGCACACTACCGAGTGAAATAGTATCAGTAATCAGAGAAAGATTGGACGGAGTTAGAAAAGAATCCAGATGCGAAGATAATAAGTTACAATTTGGTAAAGGAAAATCAAAATCCGCAGCGAAAAGAAGAGCACGACACCTAGAAAGATGTCACAAATGCGGAAAATGGTCACATGGAGGTAAATGTTCAAATAATCAAACCTATTCAAATACCGAATTTGTTACTTTATGCAGAGACGGACCGTTCGTATGTTTAGAAGAAAAGACACTGAATGCTCGAGGTTACGCCTATGTAGCCATGGAAAACCAATTAAACCGACTATCTTATGAATGAGATAGATCATATAACTAAGAAATCTATTTCACAGGTATGTTTGTACAGTTTTTATTTTTATTTTTTTTATTTTTAACCTTTTGATAATAAACGCTAATTTGTTCGCTATAAAGTATTAAATTGGTATTGAATAAAATTAGGTTTGGCGACCGAAATTATTGATATCATTCAAAAATTTATTACATCACTGCGAAATTTAACGTTTATTCTTAAGGTATAAATATCTTTAATCAATCAACCCAAAATATTTCAAAAATTCGTCATGAGTTAAATTAGGTCTTGGAACCGAAATTACTTTACCGAAAAGAGGGGCGCATATTTTTGATAATATTTGATTGATTAAAGTGGGATAAAAAGCCAAAAAGATTTTTAATTTTATTTTTACCATGTTTTTAAAATTAATATATAAATCTTAAATTAATATTGTAAACTTTGTAAAATCAATATATTTAAAATTGTAAATATTTGAAAAATTAATATAAGTTTGGTGTGAATTTATAATATGAATTTTTAAATTAAGTTTGGTGTGAATTTATAATATGAATTTTTAAATTAAGTTTAGTGTGAATTTTTAATTTTTAAAATATGAATTTTAATTTTATGCATTTTAAATTGTAAGTTTGGTGTGAATTTTTAATATTAATTTTGAATTTTATATTTAAGTTGTGTGAATTTAAAAACAAAAATTTACTTTATCTCATTAAGTTAAAAATATGATTTTTAAACTTCGTCGTAAGTTGAAGACTAGGTCTTTGAACCGAAATTGCTTTACCCGAGGGAGGGACGAGAACTTTTATTATCATTATTTTTAATCTTATTGAATTAAAGTATGCCAAAAACATTAAAAACCCAAAAATCTTAGCTTTTAAAACAATCGCTACAAAAAGACAAATTTTAAAATTTTATCGAAGGACGGACTAGGACATCGATCCGAAACGACCTCGTCCTAAATAACAAGGGAAACAAAATTTTAAAATTAATTACTTAATTGTTTTAATTAATATAAGATGTTATAAAAAAAAAAAAAAAAACAAACTCCGCGACTCGTGGAGTTTGGAGGTTTAAACCCCGCGACTCGCGGAGGGACCGAAATACAGAAAAAAAAATAAAACGCAAAGAACTGATCAGTCCACACCACAACTCAAACATACATCGAAAATACTCCGAAAAAACCCGTAAAAACACCCCCAAAATCACAATTTTTAACCGTTAATCATCAAATCTTTTACTAAAATCATGTTGAGAAGGATGCTATCAAGGAATTACTCAAGAAAAACGGTAAATTTTTACACCTAAACACCATTTAATCCGAAAATTAGTGTTCTTGAGCAATTTTTTCCCCAATTTGATTTTGATGCTTTTTATTGTAATTATGCTTAAATTGTTTATGTATTATGCTTGTATAACCTAGATTGATGCTATTTAACATGATTAGAAGCCTTAAACTTCAAATTTTGAGTAATCTAGGGTTTGTGTTCTTGAGCAATTTGGGGCTTTTTGATATAAACAGGTTATGGCCAATTTTTGTCATGAATTGTTGCTAAATTAAGTAGTGTAACATGTTTAGGTAGTTAAATGATCCAAACTTTGAGCCTAAACATGATTTTGAGAATTAAAGTGGACTTTTTCAAGTCTAAAATTCATGAACTTGATTTTTGAGAGATAATGCCATTTGAAACTTGTTTAATTGCTAGTAATGATTATTTTGACATGTTATTTGAGTTGAATGCTTATGAACTTGGCGAACATTTTCGTATATGCTTATTTGAAAAAGTGTAGATTTGATAAAAATGTGAAAATGAGCTTAAGTTTGATATAAATTGATCATGTCATTGTAATTATTTTGATTGATGATTTTGCTGACACTAATGCATATTTGGATGCACAAAAATTGTGTTTGATGTGTTTTGCAGACTGAAAGGGGTGAATCTTCATCCCAAGCTCGCAATGCTCCTGCTGAGAATGCGGAACAACAGGAGGTGGATAACTACTACAAGCAAGATATACCTCATCCAGTCATGACATTTTCTGATATGCACTTGAAAGATTTGCACCCGAACCTGAGATTTGACAGACTTTGGATAGATTATCCAAAATACCAAAGGGGTTTGCATACTCTTCATTCTAAAGTTGTTGAGGTACCTAGGGTCATAGAATGGGGACCATTAGAAGCTGTAGAATTGGCCGGGCCAATTAGAGAATTACTTGCACAGAGGTATGGTAATTCTACTTTTAACGACTGGGTACGTTTATTCACCATGCGTAGACCTGTATATAAAGTATGGTGTGAAGAATTGTTGTGTAGTATAGAATTAAATGATCGGGTAGCTAGTTTAATCGATCGATCTTTTATTAGATTTTTGTTAGGAGGTTCGATGCGCCACATGTCTTTACTAGACATGGCTCAGGCTTTACGTATATATACGCCTGAGGAGTTAGCATCTGCCGATTGTAGAGGGTTGATACTAAATGGTAGAAAGATAGATGAAAATTTTGATACACATGGTGTATGGAGTCAAATGACAAGCCATCACCGATTCAAAGGGGGAAATTACTCTTATTTGGATATAGATACAACTGAATTAAGAGTGATTCATAGGTTTTTAGCTAATTCGATTACACAAAGAGGTAAGAACAAGGAAAAGGTAAATGAACAGGATTTGTTTTACCATATGTGTATTCGAGACCCACAAAGCGCTGTAAGTATACCTTATTGTGTGGGTTATTATTTATCAGCTATGGTTAGGGGGATGAGACCGCATAGCATAATAGGAGGTGGTATTTTTATTACTTTGATTGCTGAATATCTCGGTGTGGATATAAGTCGGGGGGGATTATTAGTAGAAGAACCAGAACCCCTCGATACAATAGGTTTAAATGTATACCATGGTGCGAAAGTTTTGAAGAGGCGAAATAACGCCGCAGTGCAATACCATGGTAGACATCCACAGTTTGAGAGAAACCAACAGCAAGGTAATGTAGGAGGGGGAAATGAAATGCAAGAAATGCAAAGGTTTATAGCTTCACAGGAGTACGAAAATGCTAGACAGAGAGCATTTGAAGATTGGCAAGTTCATCAAAACCAAATCATAGCTCATTGCCAACATATAGGTAGAAACTATATTCCTACTCCAAAACCCATATTCCCTCCCTGGTCTATAGAGATGCAACCACCGTATCCTACGTATAACTCAGCCGAAGCATTCTATAGCACCTATGGTTATGCATGGAACCCCTATTGGTATCAGTATCATCCCTAGTCTACTTAGTTTTATTTATTTTGTAATTTAAATACTTATGTGATTTTCTAATTTATGTTAATATTGTAATAGTTTTTATAATTTTCTAACTTTTATTCTTAGATTTTAATAATTTTTGAATGTGGGGTAATATACCAAACTTCAAAAATATGTATATATGTTTGCAGTTTATCTTATGTACACAACAGGGTAAAACAACGCATTTTCAAAGACTGGCATTAAGTTCAGCAAAAACAACTAATTTTGACGACAAGATGCAAAATATATGTGAAATAACAACAAGACGGAATGAACAAATGATGTGCACCATTTATCATTCAGCAAACAAACGCCAATATATTTGGAAACTTTGGTAAAATTTAATCATTTTCACACAAATCACCCTCAATAATTTAAATTGTTACTGATTTCTTGCAAATGAGGGCATTGCAAGATCTTAAGTGTGGGAAGGGGTTAAATTCTTTCGGATTTTATAATTTTTATCTTAAACACTTGGTTACCATTAAAAATACTAGTAAAGCAGTAGTTGTATTAGAATCTAGAGTTCTCTGATAATAAAGAACAGCCCTAGTCTTATATACTGACTACCCAATTCTAGTAAAAATTTTCAAAATTTTCAATTAAATGAACTCAAAATCATGTTTATACATATTTATGAACGATAAAACTAGGTTTTAACACCGAAATTATTGTAACCTCGGAAAGGACATAAATTGAGAAACAAACCAAAATGTTAAAATTCATTTAAAATGGAATAGAGGACAATAAATAGGAAAATAAAATCCAAGTGTAGGAAAATTCTCCAAGTTATTCAAAACATATATCACATATTTTTGTACAAATAACTGAAAATACTTTTGCTTTGGACTAAACTAAAAAGTTTTACCTGATTTACTGTAAGAGAGATGGATCTACACGATGAATCAATTCCATCATTAAAAGGAAGTAAAGTCTTCCGAAAAAGACACGCGCTTCTTGATTTAGGTTAAGAAGTTGTCGTCCAGACCAGCTGTAGGTTGACGAAAAATCTAGAAAAGTCATCACTAAAATCAGCAGGAAATCCACGGACCTCAGCATTAAACAGGGTCGCCAAGTGGTCAGATTTATCCTAACCATGAGAAGGATTTATCTCGTAAAATGGGAGGGCACCATGCAAATTAGCTGGATAAGACTAATGAATCAGATCCCCAGAAAGGATAATCTCCTTAAAAGATCAAAAATCAGCTTTTAAGCCTGATATTACTCAATCCTTGAGATTGACCTTAAAGATTGAGAATTACAAACTCATGGAATTCAATGATATCTAAACTCGAGCTTGAACGAGAAAATATTTTGATCAAAATTACAAACCGATTTGTTTTCTGAAAACCCTATTTTCAATGCGTTCATTACCATTGAACGTAAAATTCTAGGAATTCACCTGGAATTTATTAGGTCACCTGAACTAAATCGGGTGTCAACCGTAAGAACGGTGGTTGCATAGTGGTCAAAGACAGGACCTTGTGCCAGATCGAAAAATCATAAGGGTGAGCTTTACTATTGCTCCTACCAAGGATAGTAATTGCGTCCGACACGTTATAGACCATAATTAAAAGCATGTCAGGGGACATTGCCTTAACAGTTGCTTGTTCAACGCTTTCCTTTACAACCGGACGGTAGTTTACCGAAAGGTAATATACGGGACAAGTAAACTGGACGTGTTACTTTCCAAATACAAGGTTAGCAAGTGGGTGACACAAAACCATAAGTTTTGAGCTAAAATTTTCAAATCTGAAACCCACCAAATCCACAAAAATATTTTGCAAACACCGGTAACGGGTTATTCCGGAAAACTTATCTAGGGTAAAAACTAGATTTAATTTTCAAAAGATCAAATGTTTTCATAAAGATCCAATTTCCTTAATGGATCTAAATTTTTATAGTCATGTGGGACTGTAAACCATATCGTTACTACCATTGTTTATACCGCCGTATAGAAATCACTGATGTACAAAGTGTGAAGAATAAAGAAGTGATTCTAGTATTTCAAGACGATATTGCTTGAGGACAAGCAACGCTTAAGTGTGGGAATATTTGATAATGCTAAAAACGAACATATATTTCATAGCATTATTCCTCAAGAAAGACAAGCTTTTAGTTGCAATTGTTCTATTTACAAGTGATATTCGTTTAAATAATAAAAAGTGAAGACAAAAGACAGATTCGACGAATTGAAGACGCAAACGACCAAAAAGCTCAAAAGTACAAAAGACAATCAAAGAGGTTCCAATTATTGATAAGAAACGTCTCGAAAATACAAGAGTACAAGATTCTTAACGCAAAGTACAAGATATTAAATTGTACGCAAGGACGTTCGAAAATCCGGAACCGGGACCAGAGTCAACTCTCAACGCTCGACGCAACGGACTAAAAATTACAAGTCAACTATGCACATAAATAAAATATAATATTTAAATAATTCTTATAATTATTTATATATTATATAATATATTATAAACCGTCGGCAAGAAAGGCTCCAAACTTGTGTGAGCTGTAAAAGCAAACTCCGCGAGTTGCGGAGTTTGCAGTGCAAAAACTACGCGAGTCGCGGAGCCCCTAATTTTGAAACTGCCTATAAAGCTCGCGCATTCTGATCGTAAAAATCATCCAATATATCCATCTCTCTATCTATATACGTAATATTTATAATTTATATTTTAATTTTAATTTTAATTTTAATTTTAATCCTAATAATAAGGGTATGTTAGCGAATATTGTAAGGGTGTAAGTCGAAATTCTGTCCGTGTAACGCTACGCTATTTTTAATCATTGTAAGTTATGTTCAACCTTTTTAATTTAATGTCTCGTAGCTAAGTTATTATTATGCTTATTTAAAACGAAGTAATCATGATGTTGGGCTAATTACTAAAATTGGGTAATTGGGCTTTGTACCATAATTGGGGTTTGGACAAAGGAACGACACTTGTGGAAATTAGACTATGGGCTATTAATGGGCTCTATATTTGTTTAACTAAATGATAGTTTGTTAATGTTAATATAAAGATTTACAATTGGGCGTCCCTATAAATTACCATATACACTCGATCGGACACGATGGGCGGGGTATTTATATGTACGAATAATCGTTCATTTAACCGGACACGGGAATGGATTAATAGCCACTAGAATAATTAAAACAGGGGTGAAATTATGTAAAAGGACACTTGGCATAATTGATAACAAAATATTAAAACCTTGGGTTACAATCAGTCGACATCCTGGTGTAATTATTAAACAAAGTATTAAAATCTTGTTACAGTTTAAGTCCCCAATTAGTTGGAATATTTAACTTCGGGTATAAGGATAATTTGACGAGGACACTCGCACTTTATATTTATGACTGATGGACTGTTATGGACAAAAACCAGACGGACATATTAAATAATCCAGGACAAAGGACAATTAACCCATGGGAATAAACTAAAAATCAACACGTCAAACATCATGATTACGGAAGTTTAAATAAGCATAATTCTTTTATTTCATATTTAATTTCCTTTATTTTATATTTAATTGCACTTCTAATTATCGCATTTTTATTGTTATTGTATTTAATTGCACTTTTAATTATCGTACTTTTTAATTATCGCAAGTTTATTTTATCGCACTTTTATTATTCGCAATTTCATTATCGTTATTTACTTTACGCTTTAAATTAAGTCTTGTATTTATTTATTATTTTACATTTGGTTTTAACTGCGACTAAAGTTTTAAAATTGACAAACCGGTCATTAAACGGTAAAAACCCCCCTTTATAATAATAATAGTACTTATATATATATATATATATATTTGTATTTTTATAAAAGTAAACTAATATAGCGTTAAGCTTTGTTTAAAGATTTTCCCTGTGGAACTAACCGGACTTACTAAAAACTACACTACTGTATGATTAGGTACACTGCCTATAAGTGTTGTAGCAAGGTTTAAGTATATCCATTCTATAAATAAATAAATATCTTGTGTAAAATTGTATCGTATTTAATAGTATTTTCTTGTAAAATTTAATAGCTATTTTATATACACCTCGCATAACTATCAAGAGCTGTGTAATTTGCGGTACACTTTTCGTTCGAAGTGTTAAGGATTGGTTGAAATCCTTCATGTGCCGAAGATTGGAGCGTGATGTAGTGATGGGTCGTGTGAACCCAATTGTTGGTAAAGTCTACCTTTGGTAGCATTGTACGGGTGTACGAGATGCGGTTATGGAACGTAATTCCAAGTGGGGGAGTTACACTCCCGCACGAGGAGGTTTTAGTGTGAGATTTCGGACAATGCTTATGGTAGATCCGAAATTTGTGTCGGGACCTAGATTTGGTCGATTTGTGGTGGAGTACAATTTCGGTAAAATTGTACCTATGATTTTGAATTTGAATTATCACCAAGGTGGTAATGTGGTAAATCTCATTGAGAGATAATGGACGGGTATGGCAAGCAAGGTGGAATCCCTCGGTTAAGGGATGTGCGCGGTGGATTCTCTTATAGAGAATTATTGTTTTGTGCCTATGTTCGATATAGGTGGTTCTTGCTCGAGTGCGTGAATGGTTAGTGGTATCCGTTAGGATTCACTATGGCGTAGCAGAGCGCGATGTTACGCTACTCGTCGTTCGAGGCTAAAAGGGCGTTGATTGATGAAGCATGTCTTTCGGAGTCCGCTGACTTCATCATGGGCGTAGGGTTTTATCGGTGAAGCATGACTTTCGGGGTCCGCTGACTTCATCCGGTGTTGAGATTGGTGGAGCATGACCTTCGGGGTCCGCTGACTTCATCAAGGGAGTAGTGTTACGTCATCATAGCATAACATTATCGGGAAATGCGAGTACCGGTGGGAAATGAGAGTACCATTCATGAGTTGTGTTGTGGGACGTGAATATCGGGTTGTTCGTATTCACAATATTTCGGATTGTTTCGGCCATGTTGTGTTGTGATCTATCGGTTGTTTTATACGCCGATGGTGGGGTCGTGAGGACCATGTTGTATGATTAGTGATGCGATAACCGTGCTTCGCTCACATGATGTTACGGGTGTGACCACAGTCGATTTTGTACGCCTTGGGATTTACGTTACCATAGTCGTTTTGGGCGTTATCGGTCTTAACCGTTTGTTATGATGTTACGGTAGTTGCGTATTGGTCGTATTGCTCACTACAAGGGATGTATAGTGATTGGTGTTATCCGTAAGGATTCGTTCGGTTCGGTCTTCATCGCTTCGGGTGTTGACCTTAGGTTGAGACTTGGTTGTTTTTAGCGTCGTACTCGGTAAGGGTATGCTAAGTAATTGGTATCTCGATACGAGATTGGTTGAGTTTTCCCGATGTGAGGGATTGAGTTAGTGCTAGAGCTCGGAATTATGGAATTTGATAAATCGCGGGTGACGATTTAGATGTTAAGGGTAACTCTTTGAGAAGAATTGTCTAAGGGATCGTTGTAGACTTTGGTTTTTGCGTGTATTGTACGTCTCGGGATGCGATCAAGTGTGTAATTTGTCATTGGATTAACCATCGGGTTAGCGAATTTGTGGTAGAAGTCGGTTTGAAATGCATGTTCGAGGACCATTGAGTGTGGGTCCGTTTGGGTTTGTGACTAGGATCACGAGGACGTGATCGAATTTAAGTGGGGGAGAGTTGTAACACCCCGTTTTCCCCGTATATGATTTATAGGTAAATTGGGTATGTACGAATAGTGTAAGAAAGGTTCGGGGCGTTTTCTAGTATTAAAGCTTTAGGTGCGAGAAGTTATGACAGGTCACGCCTTGAGTCGCGGCGCGACACAGAAGGCCGCGGCGCGGCATTACACTAGAATCAGGATCAGAAAGCTTGTAAACAAGGTCACCAGTTCGAGGCAATCATCGCGGCGCGACGAATTAGGCCGCGGCGCGACAATACGGGCAGACTGGCACCGATTTGTGTAATTTTAAATGAGGAGCAAGGGCATTTTAGTCTTTTCACGTTTGAGCCAGATTTGGGGTTTTAACCTCATCCACTCATTCATTTTCTTATTTTCTTTTATCTTTTCTTTTTATTTTCTCTCAAGAAAACTCAAACACCCAAGTGATTCAAGTGGGATTTTGGAAAGGAAAAAGCGGGTTTTGTTCTTTGGCGTAGTTGACTAGGTTGTTCTCCTCGTTCTCAGCTACACGGTGATACTAGTGGTAAGCTCTAACTCCGAATTTCATTTTCGTGTTCATCATTCAAATTTGGGGCTTTTGATGGTACGAGTCATAGGTGAAACCCATTTAGTTGTTATTTGGAGATTAACACCAATATTCGGGCTTATTGCCGTTAAAGGCGGGTTTTGGGTTGGTTAATGATTTAACCATGTTTAAGACTTGTAAATGGTGTACAATCACTAGCTTTAGTGATTATTGGTGTTTTGGAGACTTTTAGGGTTTTCGTGGTTGACTAATTTTGACTAGAGTCAAAATTAGGGTTTGTTGAGGATTATGACCCGAATGTCGATTCGATGCGGTTTGTAAACTTAAAATGGATTAAGTTGAAGTATAAAACCGAGTTAAACATGTTTTGGTGTCAAAGCTTGTAAATGGTGAGATTTTGACCTTATGGGTCAAAATTAGGGTTTATGGGCGATTTTGAGAACGATAAGTGTTTAACACTTGTGTTCGGGTTTAATTGGCATACTAGGACCATTATCACTTGTGTTAGTGATTATTGGTTAGTTTGGGCGCGATTTGTCCTTGGAAGTGCATTTGGGTCGAAATTGCACTAAGTGTCGAATTGGGTTGGTTTGTAGATCCAATCTAAGTGTGTTGTTGAATTTGTGATAATGGATTAGGTACTTTCCATTGACGAGTTGCGGATTACTTGGAAGCATTTCTTCAAGGCAACAGGTGAGTGTTAATATCCTATGTGCATATGTATGTGTAGGATGGGTGTGGGTCGGGTGAAGTAGTTCTCGGTTATAGAGCTCACTTCACATATAGGTGGATTGATGGACTTGTGTATAGTTCCAATTGGCACGGTTGTGCGTTTTGGTTAACCACCTTTGACGAGGTGTACACCTTGTGTGTACGTTATCACATGGGCGTGTGATGTAGATTATATAACCCCAATGGCGAAGGGTTAATATTGTGAGTGGAGTAATTATACGTATGTGTATATGACGTATTTATTTGTGGGTGTTATGATATGAACCATCGAGCCGGTAGTGCCATAGCATGTGTGTGATAAGATGTGAACCACGAGCCGGTAGCATCGAGTGTGAACCACGTGCCGGTAGCACTATAAAATAATTGATGTGAACCACGTGCCGGTAGCATCGAGTGTGAACCACGAGCCGGTAGCACTATAAAAGAGTATGACTCAAATGCGTATGGTGTGAACCACGATCCGGTAGCACCATAGCGTTATGGTTAACCTTGGGAGTTTTACGCGTTGTTATATATATATTGTATACGTATAATGTTGTATTGACGTGATGTAGCTAACCTTCTGGTTGTAGCTTGTTGGCATTGTTCACACGTTGTTTGCGAACTTACTTTGTTGATATCTTTAGCTTGTTGCTTAGAGATTGTACGGTATGCTTAGTGTAGTTGCCTTATTCATGGATGCTTCCGTATGCGGTAATTGATATTTGTGTGGCGTGTCCATTTTATACATATATATGTATGTAGTATATTATCATTCACTAAGCGTTAGCTTACCCTCTCGTTGTTTCTATTTTAATAGGATCGCATGCTTGGCGGCTCGGGTAAACTTGGAGATTAGAGATCTTGGCTAGGTTGCTAAGAAGATCTTGCTTTTGTATTCGATTAGGATTTGGGTAGCGTAGTCCCAAATCACCATGCTCGGTTTTGGTTGGAAACTAAACTAGTCGGGTCGTGTATGTCCGTTTGGACAATTAATCAATGTATTAAATGTTTTAAGGTTTATTAAACCTTCTATTGTATTAAAGATGTTTATGGAAACACAATTGGGACCTAAAGTATTATTTAACGCGTATTAAAAGGAAAAATTTTTACGGGCCGGTTTTAATACGGGTTGGGACGTTACAAATCGAGGTTACGCTTATGTAGCTATGGAGAACCAAATCACACGACTCTCCTATGAGTCGGCTAAAGCAGGTCTCTGAGAATTCTATCTCATAGATAAGTATGTACAGTTTTTATTTTTATTTTTTATTGCTTTTAACCTTTTGATAATAAAGGCTGAATCGTTCGCTATAAAGTATAAATTGGTATTCATTAAAATTAGGTATGCGAAACCGAAATTATTGATATCATACAAAAATTTATTACATCACTGCGAAATTTACCGTTTATTCTTAAGGTATAAATATCTTTAATCAATTAACCCAAAATATTTTAAAAATTCGTCAGGAGTAAAACTAGGTTATGGAACCGAAATTACTTTACCGAAAAGAGGGGCGTATATTTTTGATAATATTTGATTAATTAAAGTGGGATAAAAGACCAAAAAGATTTTTAATTTTAATTTTTATCTTGTTTTTAAAATTAATATATAAATATTAAATTAATATTGTAAACTTTTTAAATCATTATATTTAAGTTTTTAAAAATTAATATTTTTAATATAAGTTTGTAAAATTAATGTACAAAAATATTAATAATATTAATATGAAATTTTATGCATTTTAAATTTAATTTTGGTGTAAATTTAAAAACAAAAATATACTTTATTTCATTAAGTTAAAAATATGATTTCTAAAAATTCATCGTAAGTTGAAAACAAAGTCATTGAACCGAAATTGCTTTACCTGAGGGCGGGACGAGAAATTTTATTATCATTATTTTTAATCTTATTTGATTTAAAGTATGCCAAAAACATTTAAAAAAAAACTCAAAAATCTTTGCTTTTAAAACAATCGCTTTAAAAACGACAAAATTTAAATTTTGTCGAGGGACGGACTAGGTAAACATACCGAAACTACCTAAAGTAAAAGGAAACAAAATTTTAAAAAATTATTCATTTAATTTGTTTTAATAAATAAAGATTTTATAAAAAAAAAATAATAATAAAAATATTATGTATGTATGTAATTTATCTTATGTACACAACATGGTAAAACATCACACTTTCAAAGACTGGCATTAAGTTCAGCAAAAGCTACTAATTTTGACGATAAAACGAAAAACAAATGTGATGTAACAACAAGACGGAATGAACAAATGATGTGCACCATTTATCATTCAACAAACAAACGCCAATATGTTTGGAAACTTTGGTAAAATTTAATCATTTTTCTACACTAATCACCCTCAATAATTTAAATTGTTACTGATTTCTTGCAAATGAGGGCATTGCAAGATCTTAAGTGTGGGAAGGGGTTAAATTCTTTCGAATTTTTAAAATTTTTAACTTAAACACTTGGTTACCATTAAAAATACTAGTAACGCAGTAGTTGTATTATAATCTAGTGCTCTCTGATAATAAAGAACAGCCCTAGTCTTATATACTGACTACCCAATTCTAGTAAAATTTTTCAAAATTTTCAACTAAATGAACTCAAAATCATGTTTATACATATTTATGAACGATAAAACTAGGTGTTAACACCGAAATTATTGTTACCTCGGAAAGGACATAAATTGAGAAACAACCCAAAATGTTAGAATTCATTTAAAATGGAATAGAGGAAAATAAAAAGGCAAAGAAAGGAAAATAAAAGCCAAGTGTGGAAAAAATTTATAAAATTATTTAGAACATATATCACATATTTTTGTACAAATAATTGAAGATACTTTTGTTTTGGACAATTTTATCAGTTTTACCCAATTTCTTATAATATATTTGAAAGAAAGATGGATCTACACGATGAATCAATTCCATCATTAAAAAGAAGTAAAGTCTTCCGAAAAAGAAACGCGCTTCTTGATTTAGGTCAGGAAGTTGTCGTCCAGACTAGTTGTAGAGTCTACGAAAAACCTTGAAAAGTTTTCTCAAAAATCAGCTGGAAATCCACGGACCTCAGCATCAACAAGGTCGCCAAGTGGTCAGACTTATCCTAACCATGAGAGGATCTGTCTTGTACAATGGGGGGGGGGGGCACCGTGCAAATTAGCTTATAAGACTAATGAATCAGATCCCCAGAATGGATAATCTCCTTAAAGATCAAAAATCAGCTTTTAAGACTGATATTACTCAATCCTTGAGATTGACCTTAAAGATTGAGAATTACAAACTCATGGAATTCGATGATATCTAAACTCGAGCTTGAACGAGAAAATATTTTGATCAAAATTATAAACCGATTTGTTTTCTGAAAACCCATTTTTAATGCGTTCATTACCATTGAACGTAAAATCCTAGGAATTCACCTGGAATTCATTAGGTCACCTGAACCAAATCGGGTGTCAACCGTAAGAACGGTGGTTGCATAGCATGGTCAAAGACAGGACCTTGTGCCAGACCGAAAAACTATAGGGTGATCTTTACTATTGCTCCTACAAAGGATAGTAATTGTATCTGACATGTTATAGACCATAATCAAAAGCATGTCACGGGACATTGCCTCAACAGTTGCTTATTCAACGCTTTCCTTTACAACCGGATGGTAGTTTACCGAAAGGTAATATATGGAACAAGTATACTGGACGTGTTGCTTTCCCAATACAAGGTGGGTGACACAAAACCGCAAGTTTTGAGCTAAAATTTTCAAATCTGAAACCCACCAAACCCACAAAAACAATTTGCAAACACCGGTGAAGGGTTATTCCGGAAAACTTATCTAGGGTAAAAGCTAGATTTAATTTTCAAAAGATCAAATGTTTTCATAAAGATCCAATTTCCTAAAGGATCTAAATTTTCATAGTCATGTGGGACTGTAAACCACATCGTTACTACCATTGTTCATACCGCCGTATAGAATTCACTGATGTACAAAGTGTGAAGAATAAAGAAGTGATTCTAGTATTTTTATTTCAAGACTATATTGCTTGAGGACAAGCAACGCTCAAGTGTGGGAATATTTGATAATGCTAAAAACGAACATATATTTCATAGCATTATCCCTCAAGAAAGACAAGCTTTTAGTTGCAATTGTTCTATTTACAAGTAATATTCGTTTAAATAATAAAAGGTGAAGACAAAAGACAGATTCGACGAATTGAAGACGCAAACGACTAAAAAGCTCAAAAGTACAAAGTACAATCAAAGTGGTTCAAATTATTGATGAGAAACGTCTAAAAATTACAAGAGTACGAGCCGCAAAACGCAAAGTACAAGATATTAAATAGTACGAAAGGACGTTCGAAAATCCGAAACCGGGACCAGAGTCAACTCTCAACGCTCGACGCAACGGACTAAAAATTACAAGTCAACTATGCACATGAATATAATATAATATATAATTAATTCTTAAAATTATATATATATATATATATATATATATATATATATATATATATATATATATATATATATATATATATATATATATATATATATATATATATATATATATATATATATATATATATATATATATTATATTAAAACCGTCGGCAAACTAGGAGACAAATGATAGTGAGCTGTATCCTTGCTCCATGCGATTGCATGGCCTGGAGGCCTAATTCCCACGCGAGCACATGGCCTACTTTTTCTGGCCACATTCCTATAAAAGGCAGTCTGGTGCTCGAGCTCAATATACCATTCATCAATCTCTCTCTCATAAATATATATATATATATATATATATATATATATATATATATATATATATATATATATATATATATATATATATATATATATATATATATATATATATATATATATATATATATATAATTTATAATTTTAATTTTAATTTAAGATTAATAATAATAAGGGTATGTTAGCGAATGTTGTAAGTGTGTAAGTCAAAATTCTGTCAGTGTAACGCTACGCTATTATTAATCATTGTAAGTTTTGTTCAACCTTTTTAAATTAATGTCTCGTAGCTAAGTTATTATTATGCTTATTTAAATCAAAGTAATCGTGATGTTGGGCTAAAATATTAAAGACGGGGTAATTGGGCTTTGTACCATAATTGGGGTTTGGACAAAAGACCGACACTTGTGGAAATTAGACTATGGGCTATTAATGATCTTTATATTTGTTTAATTGAATGATAGTTCGTTAATTTAATATAAAAAATACAATTGGATGTACCTATAAATAACCACATACACTCGATCGGACACGATGGGCGGAATATTTATAAGTACTAATAATCGTTCATTTAATCGGACACGGAAATGGATTAATAGTTAATGGACTTATTAAAACAGGGGTGAATTACATACAAGAAAAATTGGTGTAATTATAGTTTAAGTCCGCAATTAGTTGGAATATTTGACTTCGGATATAAGGATAATTTGACGAGGACACTCGCACTTTATATTTATGACTGATGGACGGTTATGGACAAAAACCAGATAGACATATTGAATAATCCAGGACAAAGGACAATTAACCCATGGTAATAAACTAAAATCAACACGTCAAACATCATGATTATGGAAGTTTAAATAAGCATAATTTCTTTATTTCATATTTTATCGCACTTTTATTTACTGTCATTTTATTTAATTGCACTTTTAATTATCGTACTTTTTAATTATCGCAATTTTATTTATTGTCATTTTATTTATCACACTTTAAATTAAGTTATATTTATTTTTAATATTTTACATTAGGTTTTAACTGCGACTAAAGTTTTAAAATCGACAAACCGGTCATCAAACGGTAAAATCCCCCTTTTATAATAATAATACTACTTATATATATATATATATATATATATATATATATATATATATATATATATATATATATATATATATATATATATATATATATATATATATATATATATATATATATATATATATATATATATATATATATATATATTTATATATATTTATATACAAATTTAGTTTTAAATATAGCGTTAAACTTGGCTAGATCCCTGTGGAACGAACCGGACATACTAAAAACTACACTACTGTACGATTAGGTACACTGCCTATAAGTGTTGAAGCAAAGTTTAGGTATTTCCACTCTATAAATAAATAAATAACTTGTGTAAAATTGTATCAAATTTAATAGTATTTCCTAGTAAAAATTAATAATATTTTATACCCCTTCGCTTTAACATCAGATATGTAACATTTAGTTTAACCTTTTAGGGATAATGATTGGTCTATGATTGTTATCTTGCTATTTGTTAATATAAGTTATGAAATAAATAATATATTTCCCTTATGATTCACACGTCCTTGTAATCACTTCTCTTTTATAATTGTTTACTTTAAATCTTTATTTCTTGCATTATATTTTGTTATTTTGTTTATCTTCAAACATCTCTTTCCTAAGAGATAAATATCAACAACTTTAAAACACATAAAAATCTATCTTTAGTTCTTTAATAAGAGCTAAGCTATTTAATAAACAACTCTTATCTGCTTCCATGCTCTCTTGGGACGATCACCTAAAATACTACATCTGACCGGATTTTGTTGCTCGTTAGGGTGTTAAAAGTGTATTAAATAAATGTTATATAAATTTAAAAGTTTGAAAGGCAAATTAAGCACTGCACACTTTTGCACATCACATACTAAGCAGCATCCCAATGTAAAGCATAGGTTAGGTAACGCCCTGTAAAAAAAACAAAGAATTAATGGGTTAAAATAATCTTTCGAATTAAATCATTGCACCCAAAAAACAGTGTCCTCCTCACGAAAAAACCTCAAGAAAAACAACCGCACAACCCATCAAGATAAAAACAACCTATATCGAACGACTACGTAAAACTAAACATCTACAACATTCAAGCTATGAATGTCAAAGAAAATAATAAAACAACCGTGAGACACCGGAGCTTCTCTATCAATCGATGGTACTCGCCTTCTTCAACTTACCATTAATCGTGTCCCACAAAATCTGTTTTTCGGATCGATTCTCATAATATCTGAACCCATACCCACATTGCAGTTTCTTTATTAATATCTCTCATTTTGAAAATTCTACACTTTGACTCGTTAAAGTCAAAAAACACTAACTATTAATTATGGGTGTATCAATT
This sequence comes from Rutidosis leptorrhynchoides, assembly GCF_046630445.1. NCBI lineage: Eukaryota > Viridiplantae > Streptophyta > Magnoliopsida > Asterales > Asteraceae > Rutidosis > Rutidosis leptorrhynchoides. Next base: position 321,801,594 of record NC_092340.1, read on the forward strand.
ATACAATAATGAATCAATAAATCAACCAATACAATTTTTGAAACTTTTAACATTCACAGCTAAAAAATCTCATATTTGGAAACTCAGAGGCTCGAAGCTTCCACCACTAACATCATTAGACTCAACCCTCGTCAGGCTGGAAAAAACCGAACGTCAATCACCAAACAAACACACCACCCAAATTAAATCTAATTCATCAATAGAGAGGCTCAAGTCTTTGATCTGTATCATTAAAAAAGGAAAAACCAAAATAAAAATTCATTATTAAACACAAAATACATACACAAATAACATGAAATCAATTAGGCGACATGATAGATAAGCATGCCATTAGATATTAAGAACCATGTAAACCTAAAAGACTCAAGATAAGGATCTAAGCAAATGAACCTAAGAACCATATGTTATAACACGTTATTTTGAAATGTAAAACAAATTAAATTATGAATATTAAATATAGATATAAAAAAAACTGAGATCAGCACCACAATTTGAAATAAAAAAATTGAACACCTTTGAGTGCAGTCCATCATTCAACAAAACAGTGTCACTTAATGCTTGCACTTATATAGAAGTTCCAAGAAGAAATTGCTGCTTAAGAACCTACAATACTTGCATAATTACACCTAAAATCATCTTTCTTGTGCTCAACCTAGTGGCAACTCAAACCAAACTCCATTCTGGTCCACCAATATCTAGCAAGTCAAGGTTTGCAGATCATAACAAAATAAAATAAAACAAATCAGTTAGCAGTGACCTTCTGCATTTTCTATTGTCAACCCACCTCGGGAATTGATTAATAAAGCTGAAACTTCAGGCCATCATAGTGATGCAAGACTGGTCTAAAAGCATCTTAGCATCTTCTTCTAACGGCATTATAGATCATACTCATAACAGATATGTGAGCAAACCAAATGCTAAGATAATATAACAGTGCCGGAAACCTTGATTCCCATTTACACTTCTTCCTTTCTCAAGCAGTTGTATCGATGTTCATACACTAAAATCATAGTGTTAAATCAGAAACAAAAGAAGTTCATATTATTTGTAGAGTTATATTATCATCTAATTTGTGTTTCCGTGGAGTAACCATTTTGCTAGCCATTGCTAATGAGAAAAAAACATCACAAACCCTATTGTGTCTAGCATCTTAATATAGATGCTTCATCCATCGTTAATAACAATGAGACAGCATGAACAGTTTCAACAATATATAATAAAACAATAAAATAACTACATGATTAAAATTAGGACAAATAATGAACCATACCTGAAATTACACAAAGCATTCAAAATAATTCTTAGACAAACAACTAACTGCAAATGACAAAACTGAACAAAAAAATTACCTAGGGTTTGAATATGAATGATAAAAAGATTAAATATACCTGCATCCAGAACAGGAACTGAAAAATCTGATTCTTTATCGGTTGATCGATAACAATCGACATAATAGACCTTGTGAATCGGATGCTAACATTCAATACACGTTGTATTACGATATTTCCTAAGAGAAACATGTACAAACAATTACAAATCATATTGAACGATTTCAGATAAATAGATATACCGAGGTTGAGTATAATGAAAGCATAACAGAAACATGTACAATCAAAACTAACCTGTATAAATTAGGTTTTCGAAATATCAATTTTGAATTGATATTAGATCCTCAACCTTATTTTGATACATATGCAATATATAGTTAGCGAAAATTGATAATTGGTTATCGAAATCATACACTACTCGATACCTTTGTGCCTACCATTTAGGTTTTCAAGCCTAATCCAATTCAATTTAAGATCTTTCATTCAATCACTTCTAAAGATAGCCAAATTATAAATTTGTAACTCAATTACGACGGATGATGATGAAATAGGCGAGAGATTAAGCAAAAGATTTGAGATAAAAATGCAGATGGTGAAGTTGATTACAAAACTCAAGTAGGATCAACTTGAGAGAGGAGGATGTTTTGAAAAATGTGGAACCCTAATTTTTAACCCGTAATTTTTAAATTTTAAAGAAAAAAAAACTTATTTTTAGGAAACAGTTATTGTGGGTATTGATGTAAAATGGGAATTACAAATTGATTAACTGGATGATGAGGATAATATCTACAATTTCGGATTTTATAATTTGGTTACATATATACAGATAATTGTGCATTGACTTTTTTAAAAACCATTCTTGATTTACAACATGTTTCCTATTTTTTAGTTAAACCGTGTTTTAATCATTATTGGTTAACAAAATAATTAGTAAGTAATAGGGGTAGGGTAGTAATATGTCTTTGAATTAAAATTTGTGTTAAGTAATAATCATTTCACATCTTGATCCAATGGTTATGATTAATTGTTTGAAATAAATTAATGGTCAAGATTTGGTTATTGAAATAAATATTACTTATTTTTGCTTTTCTTTTAATAAGAAGAGGGATTGTATCTTCTTGCAATTTGGCCAAACAATAAGCATCTTCAAGTGATTTTGGCCTAAACATTCTCACAGGAAATTCAATTTCTTTTTGTAAACCCCCTAAGAACAAGCTAATAGCTTGTTTTTCACTAATCTCCACTTTATTCAACAGAACTTCAAATGCATCTTGATATTCTTGTACACTTAAGGTTTGCCTCAAATTCTTAAGCTCGGATATGAGATCTTCTACACTCAATCCAAATCTAGTCTGGATTGCTTCTGCATACGTTTCCCAATCTACATGCTCTCCATATATCTTGATATATTGCTAATAAGGGTGTTCATCGGTTCGTTTTTTGGTTTTTCGATTTATTCGGTTCGGTTTTTTCGGTTTTTAACTTATAAAATCCAAACCGAAAACCAAATTTAAATATCAAAACCATAACCAAAACCAAACCAAAAACCGAATTTGATTTCGGTTTGGTTTCGGTTTAAACCAAAAATCACTAAAAATAAAAATCCTAACCGACATAAACTTAAGGAATAACGGTTGTGGAATTAATTTAAGTATAGAGGGTATATAACATGTTTATTGTTTGATAAAGATGTAATAATACATCAAATATAATATAAATATATAAATATTATAATTATAAATATGTTTTAATATGTTATTAATTTCAATTCGGTTTTTAATTCGATTTCCGGTTAATCGAATTTAAAATTTTCAAATCCGAAAACCAAACCAAAAACCGAATTACGAATTTGGTTTTGGTTTCGATTGATCCACAAAGAGTTTAAAAAATTCGGTTTGGTTTTTTTGGTTTGGATTTGATTTGATATTCGGTATTCTGTTTGAAACCAAATGGTTCACACCCTAATTGCTGATGCTAGTTTAATGCTTTATTATACAGATGAATGGAAGCAATTCTCACCTTATCTTCATCTTCTACACCATCAACAAAAAAGAACTGGTTACATTGGTAGATCTACCCTTTCACATCATCACCTTCAATTTTGAGAAAATCTATGTAACAACCCAACCCGTAATACAAACGATCACGCGGAAATATCAATTAAAAAATTTTTTTGCTGGAAAATACAAGTTTTCAATCACATGATTTGTAATACAAAATAAAGACCGAGCATGGCGATTGGGGATACGCTACCCAATCCTAATCAATCCAAAAGCAAGCCTTCTAAAGCAACTACGCAAGCCACTAGTTCCCACGCTTACCCGAGCCACCTCATCCAAGCAAATCTATAAAAAGTAATAAACGAGAGGGTAAGCTAACGCTTAGTGAGTGAAAATATACTACATACATATATATGCATAAAATGGACACGCCACACCAATAATCAAATACCGCATACCGAAGCATCCAAGCATAAAGGCAAGCTAAGCTAAGCGTACCATATAATCACTAAGCAGCAAGCTAGTAACAACAACCATAAAGTAAGTCACCAACAACGATGTGAACAACGCCAATAAGCTACACCCGGAGGGTTAGCTACATCACAACAATACATTAATATAACCCGAATAATTTAACATGCTACACTACAACGCGTAATCATGGTTAACCAATAACACAAGGGAATGGTACTTCGAATTTCCCATCGGTGTTCGTAACAACCGTTAGTGTACAACGAAATATATCACTAACCCCTAGGCGACACGGACAACGAAATATCCGTTCAAGCAATCGTTAGTGTACAACGAAATATATCACTAACTCTTGGGCAATTTCGACAACGAAATATCCATCGTTAGTGTACAACGAAATATATCACTAACTCTTGGACAATTTGGACAACGAAATATCCATCGTTAGTGTACAATGAAATATATCACTAACTCTTAGTCAATTTGGACAACGAAATATCCATCGTTAGTGTACAACGAAATATATCACTAACTCTTGGTGGTATAGACACGTATACCCAGCCCCATCCCCTGCCCTACAAATAGATACATTATATACACACATGTAAAATCATTCCACTCACAACCACGTGTGATAACGTACACCCAAAGTGTGTACTTCGCCAAAGGTGGTCAACCAAAACGCACAACTGTAGTGACCCGAACTTTTCCATGTTTATATATATTAATTGAGATTGATATTTACATGATTAAATGTTTCCAACATGTTAAGCAATCAAACTTGTTAAGACTTGATTAATTGAAATATGTTTCATACAGACAATTGACCACCCAAGTTGACCGGTGATTCACGAACGTTAAAACTTGTAAAAACTATATGATGAAATATATATGGTTATATATATAGTTAACATTATATTATGATAAGTAAACATATCATTAAGTATATTAACAATGAACTACATATGTAAAAACAAGACTACTAACTTAATGATTTTGAAGCGAGACATATATGTAACGATTATCGTTGTAACGACATTTAATGTATATATATCATATTAAGAGATATTCGTACATCATAATATCATGATAATATAATAATTTAAAATCTCTTTTGATATTATAAACATTGGGTTAACAACATTTAACTAGATCGTTAACCTAAAGGTTTCAAAACAACATTTACATGTAATGACTAACGATGACTTAACGACTCAGTTAAAATGTATATACATGTAGTGTTTAATATGTATTTATACACTTTTGAAATACTTCAATACACTTGTCAAAATACTTCTACTTAACAAAAATGCTTACAATTACATCCTCATTCAGTTTCATCAACAATTCTACTCGTATGCACCCGTATTCGTACTCGTACAATACACAGCTTTTAGATGTATGTACTATTGGTATATACACTCCAATGATCAGCTCTTAGCAGCCCATGTGAGTCACCTAACACATGTGGGAACCATCATTTGGCAACTAGCATGAAATATCTCATAAGATTACAAAAATATGAGTAATCATTCATGACTTATTTACATGAAAACAAAATTACATATCCTTTATATCTAATCCATACACCAACGACCAAAAACACCTACAAACACTTTCATTCTTCAATTTTCTTCATCTAATTGATCTCTCTCAAGTTCTATCTTCAAGTTCTAAGTGTTCTTCATAAATTCCAAAAGTTCTAGTTACATAAAATCAAGAATACTTTCAAGTTTGCTAGCTCACTTCCAATCTTGTAAGGTGATCATCCAACCTCAAGAAATCTTTGTTTCTTACAGTAGGTTATCATTCTAATACAAGGTAATAATCATATTCAAACTTTGGTTCAATTTCTATAACTATAACAATCTTATTTCAAGTGATGATCTTACTTGAACTTGTTTTCGTGTCATAATTCTGCTTCAAGAACTTCGAGCCATCCAAGGATCCGTTGAAGCTAGATCCATTTTTCTCTTTTCCAGTAGGTTTATCCAAGGAACTTAAGGTAGTAATGATGTTCATAACATCATTCGATTCATACATATAAAGCTATCTTATTCGAAGGTTTAAACTTGTAATCACTAGAACATAGTTTAGTTAATTCTAAACTTGTTCGCAAACAAAAGTTAATCCTTCTAACTTGACTTTTAAAATCAACTAAACACATGTTCTATATCTATATGATATGCTAACTTAATGATTTAAAACCTGGAAACACGAAAAACACCGTAAAACCGGATTTACGCCGTCGTAGTAACACCGCGGGCTGTTTTGGGTTAGTTAATTAAAAACTATGATAAACTTTGATTTAAAAGTTGTTATTCTGAGAAAATGATTTTTATTATGAACATGAAACTATATCCAAAAATTATGGTTAAACTCAAAGTGGAAGTATGTTTTCTAAAATGGTCATCTAGACGTCGTTCTTTCGACTGAAATGACTACCTTTACAAAAACGACTTGTAACTTATTTTTCCGACTATAAACCTATACTTTTTCTGTTTAGATTCATAAAATAGAGTTCAATATGAAACCATAGCAATTTGATTCACTCAAAACGGATTTAAAATGAAGAAGTTATGGGTAAAACAAGATTGGATAATTTTTCTCATTTTAGCTACGTGAAAATTGGTAACAAATCTATTCCAACCATAACTTAATCAACTTGTATTGTATATTATGTAATCTTGAGATACCATAGACACGTATACAATGTTTCGACCTATCATGTTGACACATCTATATATATTTCGGAACAACCATAGACACTCTATATGTGAATGTTGGAGTTAGCTATACAGGGTTGAGGTTGATTCCAAAATATATATAGTTTGAGTTGTGATCAATACTGAGATACGTATACACTGGGTCGTGGATTGATTCAAGATAATATTTATCGATTTATTTCTGTACATCTAACTGTGGACAACTAGTTGTAGGTTACTAACGAGGACAGCTGACTTAATAAACTTAAAACATCAAAATATATTAAAAGTGTTGTAAATATATTTTGAACATACTTTGATATATATGTATATATTGTTATAGGTTCGTGAATCAACCAGTGGCCAAGTCTTACTTCCCGACGAAGTAAAAATCTGTGAAAGTGAGAATATTTTTGGGATGAGAATACATGCAGGTTTTATAAAAGATTTACAAAATAGACACAAGTACGTGAAACTACATTCTATGGTTGAATTATCGAAATCGAATATTCCCCTTTTTATTAAGTCTGGTAATCTAAGAATTAGGGAACAGACACCCTAATTGACGCGAATCCTAAAGATAGATCTATCGGGCCCAACAAGCCCCATCCAAAGTACCGGATGCTTTAGTACTTCGAAATTTATATCATATCCGAAGGGTGTCCCGGAATGATGGGGATATTCTTATATATGCATCTTGTTAATGTCGGTTACCAGGTGTTCACCATATGAATGATTTTTATCTCTATGTATGGGATGTGTATTGAAATATGAAATCTTGTGGTCTATTATTATGGTTTGATATATATAGGTTAAACCTATAACTCACCAACATTTTTGTTGACGTTTTAAGCATGTTTATTCTCAGGTGATTATTAAGAGCTTCCGCTATCGCATACTTAAATAAGGACGAGATTTGGAGTCCATGTTTGTATGATATTGTGTAAAAACTGCATTCAAGAAACTGATTTCGATGTAACATATTTGTATTTTAAACCATTATGTAATGGTCGTGTGTAAACAGGATATTTTAGATTATCATTATTTGATAATCTACGTAAAGCTTTTTAAACCTTTATTTATGAAATAAAGGTTATGGTTTGTTTTAAAAATGAATGCAGTCTTTGAATAACGTCTCATATAGAGGTCAAAACCTCGCAACGAAATCAATTAATATGGAACGTTTTTAATCAATAAGAATGGGACATTTCAGTTGGTATCCGAGCGTTGGTCTTAGAGAACTAGAATTTTGCATTAGTGTGTCTTATCGAGTTTGTTAGGATGCATTAGTGAGTCTGGACTTCGACCGTGTTTACTTGAAAAATGATTGCTTAACAAATTTTGTTGGAAACTATATATTTTTAACATGTGAATATTATGTGATATATTAATCTCTTAACGCGTTTGATATTATGTGATAGATGTCTACCTCTAGAAAAAGTCCCATTGACTCACCTAATAATAATGAAGAGTCAAATGTAAATTGGAATGATTCGTGGACTGATTCACAAGTTCCCGAAGAGGAACCGAAAGAAGAGTCAGAACCGGAAGAAGAATCGGAACCGGAAGAAGAATCGGAACCGGATGAAGAAATAGAACCGGTGGGGGAAATAATAAAACAGTTAAGTAAAAGAAAATCCTCAACCAACCGACCAAGGTTAATTATGGTCAATGGTGTTTCCGCCAAGGAAGCAAAATATTGGGAGGATTACCAATTCTCCGATGAATCGGATTCCGACGAGAATTCCGATGATGTTATAGAAATTACCCCAACTGAATTTAAAAAGGCAAAAGAAAATAATAAGGGAAAGGGCATAAAAATAGAGAAATATAATTCCAACCCCGATGAACTTTATATGTATCGTCAACCCCCGAAGTCCTTAAGTTGTAACAATGACCCGGGAACCTCTAAACCACCAGGTCTTTCTAAACCAATGTGGATCACGACGGCTCGTATTAGGGGAACATCATATATCCCTAGAAACTTGGCAAAACGAACCAAAACCGAAGAAGAAGAAACAAGCGAGTCGGAATAAGATAGTTGTATTCGTGTGGTGTAATGTATGTAATATAGTGTGCTTATGCTTTATGATATATGTAAAAATTGCTTGTATTAATAAGTATTTTTTTTTTATGAATCTAACTCTTGTCTATTTTACAGTATAAAAACACAAAATGGATAGACAACCCAATATTTTAAGAGACCTACCCGGAGACATGATTGATGAAATCTTGTCTAGAGTCGGTCAGAATTCTTCGGCACAACTATTTAAGGCGAGATCAGTTTGTAAGACATTCGAAGAACGTTCCAAGAATGCCTTGGTTTATAAAAGGCTTTCGTTCGAAAGATGGGGGATATCACATTGGGAAATCCATAAGTTACGATGTGTTTACTTTGACGCATATATTGCGGGGAACCCAAATGCTATTTTACGCAATGGGTTAAGAAATTATTTTGACTCAATATATCCGAATATTGGACTTCGTGATTTAGAAAAAGCGGCTAACATGCAACATAAAGAAGCATGTTATGCTTACGGATTAGTAATGTTCGCTTCTCACCAAAGTGAGAACAAGAACATCGGCCTACAACTATTAAACAAAACGTTCCCACAAGTGACGGAGTCGGTAATTGGGGTAAGAAATGAGGTTTTTAGATTGTTACGGGACTGTTGGACATTACGTAACCCTCGTCCCTTTGACGACGTTACAACACGCTGTCTTATCAACGGCCATAACGGTTATGTTCCACAAGACCAAGGATGGGAAGTAGTCCTAGTAAAACCAGAATGCATGACTTGTTTCTGGACGTATGAATTACGTGTCTTTATTGCCTTTGCTGAACGACTTGTGTACTAGCTAGAATTATCTTCACAACTATCTTGTATCAAAGTTATTGTGTGCTATATTTCATGCTTTATGTAAAATAAGCGGTATTGTAAGTTTGTAAAATATTGTATAAAAGTTTGAACGCGAAATACTATTATAATCAGTTTTTCATATAGAATTGTAGTAGTTGAATTGTATATTAGCTACTAAGTATGAACTTAACGGGTAGGTACTACCCGAATTTAAACTTATAAAACGCTAATATGAAGAAAAAGCTTTTATAAATGAGTTCATATTATGCTACGAAATACTATTAACTACTCTTAATATTCTGTATGATTAACTTGTTCCATTGGACTATTTTGAAGGAAATGACACCGACTACTCGACATACCGTGAATATGAATGAAGAGGAATTCCGTACTTTTCTAGCTTCAAACATAGCCGCATACAGGCTGCGCTACATACCAACAATAACCTTGGATCTAGCAGTACAGGAAATCGTGTAGGATGCACCTACAAAGAATTCACTGCCTGCAAACCTTTGGAATTTGATGGAACCGAAGGACCGATCGGATTGAAACGGTGGACCGAGAAGGTCGAATCGGTGTTTGCCATAAGTAAGTGTACTGAAGAGGACAAAGTGAAGTACGCTACGCATACCTTCACAGGTTCTGCATTAACATGGTGGAATACCTATCTAGAGCAAGTGGGACAAGACGATGCGTACGCACTATCGTGGTCAGCATTCAAGCACTTGATGAACGAGAAGTACCGTCCCAGAACCGAGGTCAATAAGCTCAAGACAGAACTTAGAGGGTTACGAACCCAAGGATTTGATATTACCACGTACGAAAGACGATTCACAGAATTGTGCCTATTGTGTCCGGGAGCATTCGAAGATGAGGAAGAGAAGATCGACGCGTTTGTGAAAGGATTACCGGAAAGAATCCAAGAAGATATAAGTTCACACAAGCCCGCCTCCATACAACAGGCATGTAGAATGGCTCACAAACTAGTGAACCAGATTGAAGAAAGAATTAAAGAACAGACTGCTGAAGAGGCCAATGTGAAGCAAGTCAAAAGAAAGTGGGAGGAAAATGGTGATAAGAATCACCAATACAACAACAATAATCGCAACAATTATCCCAACAATCGCAACATCAATCGCAACTACAACAAACGGCCCAACAACAACAACAACAACAACAACAACAACAATAGCAACTACAACAATCATCCAAACAAAAATAATAACCGCAACAACAACAACAATCAGAAGCAGCTATGCCAAAGGTGTGAAAAGTATCACTCGGGGTTCTGCACCAAATTTTGCAACAAGTGTAAAAGAAATGGTCATAGCGCGGCGAAGTGTGAGGTCTACGGACCAGGGGTTAATAGAACGAAAGGAACAAATGGTGTCGGAACGAGTAATGGCAGAGCAAGTAGTGTCGGAGCAAGTTATGCCAATGTAGTTTGTTATAAATGTGGAAAACCGGGCCACATTATTAGAAATTGCCCGAACCAGGAGAACATGAATGGACAAGGCCGCGGAAGAGTTTTCAATATTAATGCGAGGCACAAGAAGACCCGGAGCTTGTTACGGGTACGTTTCTTATTGACAATAAATCTGCTTACGTTTTATTTGATTCGGGTGCGGATAGAAGCTATATGAGTAGATATTTTTGTGCTAAATTAAGTTGTCCATTGACGCCTTTGGATAGTAAATTTTTACTCGAATTAGCAAATGGTAAATTAATTTCAGCAGATAATATATGTCGGAATCGAGAAATTAAACTGGTTAGCGAAACATTTAAGATTGATTTGATACCAGTAGAGTTAGGGAGTTTTGATGTGATAATTGTAGTGACCCGAACTTTTCCATGTTTATATATATTAATTGAGATTGATATTTACATGATTAAATGTTTCCAACATGTTAAGCAATCAAACTTGTTAAGACTTGATTAATTGAAATATGTTTCATATAGACAATTGACCACCCAAGTTGACCGGTGATTCACGAACGTTAAAACTTGTAAAAACTATATGATGACATATATATGGATATATATATAGTTAACATGATACTATTATAAGTAAACATATCATTAAGTATATTAACAATGAACTACATATGTAAAAACAAGACTACTAACTTAATGATTTTTAAACGAGACATATATGTAACGATTATCGTTGTAAAGACATTTAATGTATATATATCATATTAAGAGATATTCATACATGATAATATCATGATAATATAATAATTTAAAATCTCATTTGATATTATAAACATTGGGTTAACAACATTTAACAAGATCGTTAACCTAAAGGTTTCAAAACAACACTTACATGTAACGACTAACGATGACTTAACGACTCAGTTAAAATGTATATACATGTAGTGTTTTAATATGTATTTATACACTTTTGAAAGACTTCAATACACTTATCAAAATACTTCTACTTAACAAAAATGCTTACAATTACATCCTCGTTCAGTTTCATCAACAATTCTACTCGTATGCACCCGTATTCGTACTCGTACAATACACAGCTTTTAGATGTATGTACTATTGGTATATACACTCCAATGATCAGCTCTTAGCAGCCCATGTGAGTCACCTAACACATGTGGGAACCATCATTTGGCAACTAGCATGAAATATCTCATAAAATTACAAAAATATGAGTAATCATTCATGACTTATTTACATGAAAACAAAATTACATATCCTTTATATCTAATCCATACACCAACGACCAAAAACACCTACAAACACTTTCATTCTTCAATTTTCTTCATCTAATTGATCTCTCTCAAGTTCTATCTTCAAGTTCTAAGTGTTCTTCATAAATTCCAAAAGTTCTAGTTTCATAAAATCAAGAATACTTTCAAGTTTGCTAGCTCACTTCCAATCTTGTAAGGTGATCATCCAACCTCAAGAAATCTTTGTTTCTTACAGTAGGTTATCATTCTAATACAAGGTAATAATAATATTCAAACTTTGGTTCAATTTCTATAACTATAACAATCTTATTTCAAGTGATGATCTTACTTGAACTTGTTTTCGTGTCATGATTCTGCTTCAAGAACTTCGAGCCATCCAAGGATCCATTGAAGCTAGATTCATTTTTCTCTTTTCCAGTAGGTTTATCCAAGGAACTTAAGGTAGTAATGATGTTCATAACATCATTCGATTCATACATATAAAGCTATCTTATTCGAAGGTTTAAACTTGTAATCACTAGAACATAGTTTAGTTAATTCTAAACTTGTTCGCAAACAAAAGTTAATCCTTCTAACTTGACTTTTAAAATCAACTAAACACATGTTCTATATCTATATGATATGCAAAATTAATGATTTAAAACCTGGAAACACAAAAAATACCGTAAAACCGGATTTACGCCGTCGTAGTAACACCGCGGGCTGTTTTGGGTTAGTTAATTAAAAACTATGATAAACTTTGATTTAAAAGTTGTTATTCTGAGAAAATGATTTTTATTATGAACATGAAACTATATCCAAAAATTATGGTTAAACTCAAAGTGGAAGTATGTTTTCTAAAATGGTCATCTAGACGTCGTTCTTTCGACTGAAATGACTACCTTTACAAAAACGACTTGTAACTTATTTTTCCGACTATAAACCTATACTTTTTCTGTTTAGATTCATAAAATAGAGTTCAATATGAAACCATAGCAATTTGATTCACTCAAAACGGATTTAAAATGAAGAAGTTATGGGTAAAACAAGATTGGATAATTTTTCTCATTTTAGCTACGTGAAAATTGGTAACAAATCTATTCAAACCATAACTTAATCAACTTGTATTGTATATTATGTAATCTTGAGATACCATAGACACGTATACAATGTTTCGACCTATCATGTCGACACATCTATATATATTTCGGAACAACCATAGACACTCTATATGTGAATGTTGGAGTTAGCTATACAGGGTTGAGGTTGATTCCAAAATATATATAGTTTGAGTTGTGATCAATACTGAGATACGTATACACTGGGTCGTGGATTGATTCAAGATAATATTTATCGATTTATTTCTGTACATCTAACTGTGGACAACTAGTTGTAGGTTACTAACGAGGACAGCTGACTTAATAAACTTAAAACATCAAAATATATTAAAAGTGTTGTAAATATATTTTGAACATACTTTGATATATATGTATATATTGTTATAGGTTCGTGAATCAACCAGTGGCCAAGTCTTACTTCCCGACGAAGTAAAAATCTGTGAAAGTGAGTTATAGTCCCACTTTTAAAATCTAATATTTTTGGGATGAGAATACATGCAGGTTTTATAAATGATTTACAAAATAGACACAAGTACGTGAAACTACATTCTATGGTTGAATTATCAAAATCGAATATGCCCCTTTTTATTAAGTCTGGTAATCTAAGAATTAGGGAACAGACACCCTAATTGACGCGAATCCTAAAGATAGATCTATTGGGCCTAACAAACCCCATCCAAAGTACCGGATGCTTTAGTACTTCGAAATTTATATCATGTCCGAAGGAGGATCCCGGAATGATGGGGATATTCTTATATGCATCTTGTTAATGTCGGTTACCAGGTGTTCACCATATGAATGATTTTTATCTCTATGTATGGGATGTGTATTGAAATATGAAATCTTGTGGTCTATTGTTACGATTTGATATATATAGGTTAAACCTATAACTCACCAACATTTTTGTTGACGTTTAAAGCATGTTTATTCTCAGGTGAATATTAAGAGCTTCCGCTGTTGCATACTAAAATAAGGACAAGATTTGGTGTCCATGTTTGTATGATATTGTGTAAAAACTGCATTCAAGAAACTGATTTCGATGTAACATATTTGTATTGTAAACCATTATGTAATGGTCGTGTGTAAACAGGATATTTTAGATTATCATTATTTGATAATCTACGTAAAGCTTTTTAAACCTTTATTTATGAAATAAAGGTTATGGTTTGTTTTAAAAATGAATGCAGTCTTTGAAAAACGTCTCATATAGAGGTCAAAACCTCGCAACGAAATCAATTAATATGGAACGTTTTTAATCAATAAGAACGGGACATTTCAGTTGGTATCCGAGCGTTGGTCTTAGAGAACCAGAATTTTACATTAGTGTATCTTATCGAGTTTGTTAGGATGCATTAGTGAGTCTGGACTTCGACCGTGTTTACTTGAAAAATGATTGCTTAACAAATTTTGTTGGAAACTATATATTTTTAACATGTGAATATTATGTGATATATTAATCTCTTAACGCGTTTGATATTATGTGATAGATGTCTATCTCTAGAACAAGTCCCATTGACTCACCTAATAATAATGAAGAGTCAAATGTAAATTGGAATGATTCGTGGACTGATTCACAAGTTCCCGAAGAAGAACCGGAAGAAGAGTCGGAACCGGAAGAAGAATCGGAACCGGAAGAAGAATCGGAACCGGATGAAGAAATAGAACCGGTGGGGGAAATAATAAAACAGTTAAGTAAAAGAAAATCCTCAACCAACCGACCAAGGTTAATTATGGTCAATGGTGTTTCCGCCAAGGAAGCAAAATATTGGGAGGATTACCAATTCTCCGATGAATCGGATTCCGACGAGAATTCCAATGATGTTATAGAAATTACCCCAACTGAATTTAAAAAGGCAAAAGAAAATAATAAGGGAAAGGGCATAAAAATAGAGAAATCTAATTCTAACCCCGATGAACTTTATATGTATCGTCAACCCCCGAAGTCCTTAAGTTGTTACAATGACCCGGGAACCTCTAAACCACCAGGTTTTTCTAAACCAATGTGGACAACGACGGCTCGTATTAGGGGAACATCATATATCCCTAGAAACTTGGCAAAACGAACCAAAACTGAAGAAGAAGAAACGAGCGAGTCGGAATAAGATAGTTGTATTCGTGTGGTGTAATATATGTAATATAGTGTTCTTATGCTTTATGATATATGTAAAAATTGCTTGTATTAATAAGTATTTTTTTTATGAATCTAACTCTTGTCTATTTTACAGTTTAAAAACACAAAATGGATAGACAACCCAATATTTTAAGAGACCTACCCGGAGACATGATTGATGAAATCTTGTCTAGAGTCGGCCAGAATTCCTCGGCACAACTATTTAAGGCGAGATCAGTTTGTAAGACATTCGAAGAACGTTCCAAGAATGTCTTGGTTTATAAGAGACTTTCGTTTGAAAGATGGGGGATATCACATTGGGAAACCCATAAGTTACGATGTGTTTACTTTGACGCATATATTGCGGGGAACCCAAATGCTATTTTACGCAACGGGTTAAGAAATTATTTTGACTCAATATATCCGAATATTGGACTTCGTGATTTAGAAAAAGCGGCTAACATGCAACATAAAGAAGCATGTTATGCTTACGGATTAGTAATGTTCGCTTCTCACCAAAGTGAGAACAAGAACATCGGGCTACAACTATTAAACAAAACGTTCCCACAAGTGACGGAGTCGGTAATTGGGGTAAGAAATGAGGTTTTTAGATTATTACGGGACTGTTGGACATTACGTAACCCTCGTCCCTTTGACGACGTTACAACACGCTGTCTTATCAACGGCCATAACGGTTATGTTCCACAAGACCAAGGATGGGAAGTAGTCCTAGTAAAACCAGAATGCATGACTTTTTTCTGGACGTATGAATTACGTGTCTTTATTGCCTTTGCTGAACGACTTGTGTACTAGCTAGAATTATCTTCACAACTATCTTGTATCAAAGTTATTGTGTGCTATATTTCATGCTTTATGTAAAATAAGCGGTATTGTAAGTTTGTAAAATATTGTATAAAAGTTTGAACGCGAAATATTATTATAATCAGTTTTTCATATAGAATTGTAGTAGTTGAATTGTATATTAGCTACTAAGTATGAACTTAACGGGTAGGTACTACCCGAATTTAAACTTATAAAACGCTAATATGAAGAAAAAGCTTTTATAAATGAGTTCATATTATGCTACGAAATACTATTAACTACTCTTAATATTCTGTATGATTAACTTGTTCCATTTGACTATTTTGAAGGAAATGGCACCGACTACTCGACACACCGTGAATATGAATGAAGAGGAATTCCGTACTTTTCTAGCTTCAAACATAGCCGCAGTACAGGCTGCGCTACATACCAACAATAACCTTGGATCTAGCAGTACAGGAAATCGTGTAGGATGCACCTACAAAGAATTCACTGCCTGCAAACCTTTGGAATTTGATGGAACCGAAGGACCGATCGGATTGAAACGGTGGACCGAGAAGGTCGAATCGGTGTTTGCCATAAGTAAGTGTACTGAAGAGGACAAAGTAAAGTACGCTACGCATACCTTCACAGGTTCTGCGTTAACATGGTGGAATACCTATCTAGAGCAAGTGGGACAAGACGATGCGTACGCACTATCGTGGTCAGCATTCAAGCACTTGATGAACGAGAAGTACCGTCCCAGAACCGAGGTCAATAAGCTTAAGACAGAACTTAGAGGGTTACGAACCCAAGGATTTGATATTACCACGTACGAAAGACGATTCACAGAATTGTGCCTATTGTGTCCGGGAGCATTCGAAGATGAGGAAGAGAAGATCGACGCGTTTGTGAAAGGATTACCGGAAAGAATCCAAGAAGATATAAGTTCACACGAGCCCGCCTCCATACAACAGGCATGTAGAATGGCTCACAAACTCGTGAACCAAATTGAAGAAAGAATTAAAGAACAGACTGCTGAAGAGGCCAATGTGAAGCAAGTCAAAAGAAAGTGGGAGGAAAACGGTGATAAGAATCACCAATACAACAACATCAGCAATTACAACAATAATCGCAACAATTATCCCAACAATCGCAACATCAATCGCAACTACAACAAACGGCCCAACAACAACAACAACAACAACAACAACAACAACAACTACAACAATCATCCCAACAACAATAATAACCGCAACAACAACAACAATCAGAAGCAGCTATGCCAAAGGTGTGAAAAGAATCACTCGGGGTTCTGCACCAAATTTTGCAACAAGTGTAAAAGAAATGGTCATAGCGCGGCGAAGTGTGAGGTCTACGGACCAGGGGTTAATAGAACGAAAGGAACAAATGGTGTCGGAACGAGTAATGGTGGAGCAAGTAGTGTCGGAGCAAGTTATGCCAATGTAGTTTGTTATAAATGTGGAAAACCGGGCCACATTATTAGAAATTGCCCGAACCAGGAGAACACGAATGGACAAGGCCGTGGAAGAGTTTTCAATATTAATGCGGCAGAGGCACAGGAAGACCCGGAGCTTGTTACGGGTACGTTTCTTATTGACAATAAATCTGCTTACGTTTTATTTGATTCGGGTGCGGATAGAAGCTATATGAGTAGAGATTTTTGTGCTAAATTAAGTTGTCCATTGACGCCTTTGGATAGTAAATTTTTACTCGAATTAGCAAATGGTAAATTAATTTCAGCAGATAATATATGTCGGAATCGAGAAATTAAACTGGTTAGCGAAACATTTAAGATTGATTTGATACCAGTAGAGTTAGGGAGTTTTGATGTGATAATCGGTATGGACTGGTTGAAAGAAGTGAAAGCGGAGATCGTTTGTTACAAAAATGCAATTCGCATTATACGAGAAAAAGGAAAACCCTTAATGGTGTACGGAGAAAAGGGCAACACGAAGCTACATCTTATTAGTAATTTGAAGGCACAAAAACTAATAAGAAAAGGTTGCTATGCTGTTCTAGCACACGTCGAGAAAGTACAAACTGAAGAAAAGAGCATCAATGATGTTCCCGTCGCAAAAGAATTTCCTGATGTATTTCCGAAAGAATTACCGGGATTACCCCCACATCGATCCGTTGAATTTCAAATAGATCTTGTACCAGGAGCTGAACCAATAGCTCGTGCTCCTTACAGACTCGCACCCAGCGAAATGAAAGAACTACAAAGCCAATTACAAGAACTTTTAGAGCGTGGTTTCATTCGACCAAGCACATCACCGTGGGGAGCTCCTGTTTTGTTTGTCAAGAAGAAAGATGGTACATTCAGGTTGTGTATCGACTACCGAGAGTTGAACAAACTTACCATCAAGAACCGCTACCCACTACCGAGAATCGATGACTTATTTGATCAACTACAAGGCTCGTCTGTTTATTCAAAGATTGACTTACGTTCCGGGTATCATCAAATGCGGGTGAAAGAAGATGATATTCCAAAGACTGCTTTCAGAACACGTTACGGTCATTACGAGTTTATGGTCATGCCGTTTGGTTTAACTAATGCACCAGCTGTGTTCATGGACCTTATGAACCGAGTGTGTGGACCATACCTTGACAAGTTTGTCATTGTTTTCATTGATGACATACTTATTTACTCAAAGAATGACCAAGAACACGGTGAACATTTGAGAAAGGTGTTAGAAGTATTGAGGAAGGAAGAATTGTACGCTAAGTTTTCAAAGTGTGCATTTTGGTTGGAAGAAGTTCAATTCCTCGGTCACATAGTGAACAAAGAAGGTATTAAGGTGGATCCGGCAAAGATAGAAACTGTTGAAAAGTGGGAAACCCCAAAAACTCCGAAACACATACGCCAGTTTTTAGGACTAGCTGGTTACTACAGAAGGTTCATCCAAGACTTTTCCAGAATAGCAAAACCCTTGACTGCATTAACCCATAAAGGGAAGAAATTTGAATGGAATGATGAACAAGAGAAAGCATTTCAGTTATTGAAGAAAAAGCTAACTGCGGCACCTATATTGTCATTGCCTGAAGGGAATGATGATTTTGTGATTTATTGTGATGCATCAAAGCAAGGTCTCGGTTGTGTATTAATGCAACGAATGAAGGTGATTGCTTATGCGTCTAGACAATTGAAGATTCACGAGCAAAATTATACGACGCATGATTTGGAATTAGGCGCGGTTGTTTTTGCATTAAAGACTTGGAGGCACTACTTATATGGGGTCAAAAGTATTATATATACCGACCACAAAAGTCTTCAACACATATTTAATCAGAAACAACTGAATATGAGGCAGCGTAGGTGGATTGAATTATTGAATGATTACGACTTTGAGATTCGTTACCACCCGGGGAAGGCAAATGTGGTAGCCGATGCCTTGAGCAGGAAGGACAGAGAACCCATTCGAGTAAAATCTATGAATATAATGATTCATAATAACATTACTACTCAAATAAAGGAGGCGCAACAAGGAGTTTTAAAAGAGGGAAATTTAAAGGATGAAATACCCAAAGGATCGGAGAAGCATCTTAATATTCGGGAAGACGGAACCCGGTATAGGGCTGAAAGGATTTGGGTACCAAAATTTGGAGCTATGAGAGAAATGGTACTTAGAGAAGCTCATAAAACCAGATACTCAATACATCCTGGAACGGGGAAGATGTACAAGGATCTCAAGAAACGTTTTTGGTGGCCGGGTATGAAAGCCGATGTTGCTAAATACGTAGGAGAATGTTTGACGTGTTCTAAGGTCAAAGCTGAGCATCAGAAACCATCAGGTCTACTTCAACAACCCGAAATCCCAGAATGGAAATGGGAAAACATTACCATGGATTTCATCACTAAATTGCCAAGGACTGCAAGTGGTTTTGATACTATTTGGGTAATAGTTGATCGTCTCACCAAATCAGCACACTTCCTACCAATAAGAGAAGATGACAAGATGGAGAAGTTAGCACGACTGTATTTGAAGGAAGTCATCTCCAGACATGGAATACCAATCTCTATTATCTCTGATAGGGATGGCAGATTTATTTCAAGATTCTGGCAGACATTACAGCAAGCATTAGGAACTCGTCTAGACATGAGTACTGCCTATCATCCACAAACTGATGGGCAGAGCGAAAGGACGATACAAACGCTTGAAGACATGCTACGAGCATGTGTTATTGATTTCGGAAACAGCTGGGATCGACATCTACCGTTAGCAGAATTTTCCTACAACAACAGCTACCATTCAAGCATTGAGATGGCGCCGTTTGAAGCACTTTATGGTAGAAAGTGCAGGTCTCCGATTTGTTGGAGTGAAGTGGGGGATAGATAGATTACGGGTCCGGAGATTATACAAGAAACTACCGAGAAGATCATCCAAATTCAACAACGGTTGAAAACCGCCCAAAGTCGACAAAAGAGCTACGCTGACATTAAAAGAAAAGATATAGAATTTGAAATTGGAGAGATGGTCATGCTTAAAGTTTCACCTTGGAAAGGCGTTGTTCGATTTGGTAAACGAGGGAAATTAAATCCAAGGTATATTGGACCATTCAAGATTATTGATCGTGTCGGACCAGTAGCTTACCGACTAGAGTTACCTCAACAACTCGCGGCTGTACATAACACTTTCCACGTCTCGAATTTGAAGAAATGTTTTGCTAAAGAAGATCTCACTATTCCGTTAGATGAAATCCAAATCAACGAAAAACTTCAATTCATCGAAGAACCCGTCGAAATAATGGATCGTGAGGTTAAAAGACTTAAGAAAAACAAGATACCAATTGTTAAGGTTCGATGGAATGCTCGTAGAGGACCCGAGTTCACCTGGGAGCGTGAAGATCAGATGAAGAAGAAATACCCGCATCTATTTCCAGAAGATTCGTCAACACCTTCAACAGCTTAAAATTTCGGGACGAAATTTATTTAAGGGGTAGGTACTGTAGTGACCCGAACTTTTCCATGTTTATATATATTAATTGAGATTGATATTTACATGATTAAATGTTTCCAACATGTTAAGCAATCAAACTTGTTAAGACTTGATTAATTGAAATATGTTTCATATAGACAATTGACCACCCAAGTTGACCGGTGATTCACGAACGTTAAAACTTGTAAAAACTATATGATGAAATATATATGGATATATATATAGTTAACATGATACTATGATAAGTAAACATATCATTAAGTATATTAACAATGAACTACATATGTAAAAACAAGACTACTAACTTAATGATTTTTAAACGAGACATATATGTAACGATTATCGTTGTAAAGACATTTAATGTATATATATCATATTAAGAGATATTCATACATGATAATATCATGATAATATAATAATTTAAAATCTCATTTGATATTATAAACATTGGGTTAACAACATTTAACAAGATCGTTAACCTAAAGGTTTCAAAACAACACTTACATGTAACGACTAACGATGACTTAACGACTCAGTTAAAATGTATATACATGTAGTGTTTTAATATGTATTTATACACTTTTGAAAGACTTCAATACACTTATCAAAATACTTCTACTTAACAAAAATGCTTACAATTACATCCTCGTTCAGTTTCATCAACAATTCTACTCGTATGCACCCGTATTCGTACTCGTACAATACACAGCTTTTAGATGTATGTACTATTGGTATATACACTCCAATGATCAGCTATTAGCAGCCCATGTGAGTCACCTAACACATGTGGGAACCATCATTTGGCAACTAGCATGAAATATCTCATAAAATTACAAAAATATGAGTAATCATTCATGACTTATTTACATGAAAACAAAATTACATATCCTTTATATCTAATCCATACACCAACGACCAAAAACACCTACAAACACTTTCATTCTTCAATTTTCTTCATCTAATTGATCTCTCTCAAGTTCTATCTTCAAGTTCTAAGTGTTCTTCATAAATTCCAAAAGTTCTAGTTTCATAAAATCAAGAATACTTTCAAGTTTGCTAGCTCACTTCCAATCTTGTAAGGTGATCATCCAACCTCAAGAAATCTTTGTTTCTTACAGTAGGTTATCATTCTAATACAAGGTAATAATCATATTCAAACTTTGGTTCAATTTCTATAACTATAACAATCTTATTTCAAGTGATGATCTTACTTGAACTTGTTTTCGTGTCATGATTCTGCTTCAAGAACTTCGAGCCATCCAAGGATCCATTGAAGCTAGATCCATTTTTCTCTTTTCCAGTAGGTTTATCCAAGGAACTTAAGGTAGTAATGATGTTCATAACATCATTCGATTCATACATATAAAGTTATCTTATTCGAAGGTTTAAACTTGTAATCACTAGAACATAGTTTAGTTAATTCTAAACTTGTTCGCAAACAAAAGTTAATCCTTCTAACTTGACTTTTAAAATCAACTAAACACATGTTCTATATCTATATGATATGCAAAATTAATGATTTAAAACCTGGAAACACGAAAAATACCGTAAAACCGAATTTACGCCGTCGTAGTAACACCGCGGGCTGTTTTGGGTTAGTTAATTAAAAACTATGATAAACTTTTATTTAAAAGTTGTTATTCTGAGAAAATGATTTTTATTATGAACATGAAACTATATCCGAAAATTATGGTTAAACTCAAAGTGGAAGTATGTTTTCTAAAATGGTCATCTAGACGTCGTTCTTTCGACTGAAATGACTACCTTTACAAAAACGACTTGTAACTTATTTTTCCGACTATAAACCTATACTTTTTCTGTTTAGATTCATAAAATAGAGTTCAATATGAAACCATAGCAATTTGATTCACTCAAAACGGATTTAAAATGAAGAAGTTATGGGTAAAACAAGATTGGATAATTTTTCTCATTTTAGCTACGTGAAAATTGGTAACAAATCTATTCAAACCATAACTTAATCAACTTGTATTGTATATTATGTAATCTTGAGATACCATAGACACGTATACAATGTTTCGACCTATCATTTCGACACATCTATATATATTTCGGAACAACCATAGACACTCTATATGTGAATGTTGGAGTTAGCTATACAGGGTTGAGGTTGATTCCAAAATATATATAGTTTGAGTTGTGATCAATACTGAGATACGTATACACTGGGTCGTGGATTGATTCAAGATAATATTTATCGATTTATTTCTGTACATCTAACTGTGGACAACTAGTTGTAGGTTACTAACGAGGACAGCTGACTTAATAAACTTAAAACATCAAAATATATTAAAAGTGTTGTAAATATATTTTGAACATACTTTGATATATATGTATATATTGTTATAGGTTCGTGAATCAACCAGTGGCCAAGTCTTACTTCCCGACGAAGTAAAAATCTGTGAAAGTGAGTTATAGTCCCACTTTTAAAATCTAATATTTTTGGGATGAGAATACATGCAGGTTTTATAAATGATTTACAAAATAGACACAAGTACGTGAAACTACATTCTATGGTTGAATTATCAAAATCGAATATGCCCCTTTTTATTAAGTCTGGTAATCTAAGAATTAGGGAACAGACACCCTAATTGACGCGAATCCTAAAGATAGATCTATTGGGCCTAACAAACCCCATCCAAAGTACCGGATACTTTAGTACTTCGAAATTTATATCATGTCCGAAGGAGGATCCCGGAATGATGGGGATATTCTTATATGCATCTTGTTAATGTCGGTTACCAGGTGTTCACCATATGAATGATTTTTATCTCTATGTATGGGATGTGTATTGAAATATGAAATCTTGTGGTCTATTGTTACGATTTGATATATATAGGTTAAACCTATAACTCACCAACATTTTTGTTGACGTTTAAAGCATGTTTATTCTCAGGTGAATATTAAGAGCTTCCGCTGTTGCATACTAAAATAAGGACAAGATTTGGAGTCCATGTTTGTATGATATTGTGTAAAAACTGCATTCAAGAAACTGATTTCGATGTAACATATTTGTATTGTAAACCATTATGTAATGGTCGTGTGTAAACAGGATATTTTAGATTATCATTATTTGATAATCTACGTAAAGCTTTTTAAACCTTTATTTATGAAATAAAGGTTATGGTTTGTTTTAAAAATGAATGCAGTCTTTGAAAAACGTCTCATATAGAGGTCAAAACCTCGCAACGAAATCAATTAATATGGAACGTTTTTAATCAATAAGAACGGGACATTTCAATAATCGGTATGGACTGGTTGAAAGAAGTGAAAGCAGAGATCGTTTGTTACAAAAATGCAATTCGCATTATACGAGAAAAAGGAAAACCCTTAATGGTGTACGGAGAAAAGGGCAACACGAAGCTACATCTTATTAGTAATTTGAAGGCACAAAAACTAATAAGAAAAGGTTGCTATGCTGTTCTAGCACACGTCGAGAAAGTACAAACTGAAGAAAAGAGCATCAATGATGTTCCCGTCGCAAAAGAATTTCCCGATGTATTTCCGAAAGAATTACCGGGATTACCCCCACATCGATCCGTTGAATTTCAAATAGATCTTGTACCAGGAGCTGAACCAATAGCTCGTGCTCCTTACAGACTCGCACCCAGCGAGATGAAAGAACTGCAAAGCCAATTACAAGAACTTGTAGAGCATGGTTTCATTCGACCAAGCACATCACAGTGGGGAGCTCCTGTTTTGTTTGTCAAGAAGAAAGATGGTACATTCAGGTTGTGTATCGACTACTGAGAGTTGAACAAACTTACCATCAAGAACCGCTACCCACTACCGAGAATCGACGACTTATTTGATCAACTACAAGGCTCGTCTGTTTATTCAAAGATTGACTTACGTTCCGGGTATCATCAAATGCGGGTGAAAGAAGATGATATTCCAAAGACTGCTTTCAGAACACGTTACGGTCATTACGAGTTTATGGTCATGCCATTTGGTTTAACTAATGCACCAGCTGTGTTCATGGACCTTATGAACCGAGTGTGTGGACCATACCTTGACAAGTTTGTCATTGTTTTCATTGATGACATACTTATTTACTCAAAGAATGACCAAGAACACGGTGAACATTTGAGAAAGGTGTTAGAAGTATTGAGGAAGGAAGAATTGTACGCTAAATTTTCAAAGTGTCCATTTTGGTTGGAAGAAGTTCAATTCCTCAGTCACATAGTGAACAAAGAAGGTATTAAGGTGGATCCGACAAAGATAGAAACTGTTGAAAAGTGGGAAACCCCGAAAACTCCGAAACACATACGCCAGTTTTTAGGACTAGCTGGTTACTACAGAAGGTTCATCCAAGACTTTTCCAGAATAGCAAAACCCTTGACTGCATTAACGCATAAAGGGAAGAAATTTGAATGGAAGGATGAACAAGAGAAAGCGTTTCAGTTATTGAAGAAAAAGCTAACTACGGCACCTATATTGTCATTGCCTGAAGGGAATGATGATTTTGTGATTTATTGTGACGCATCAAAGCAAGGTCTCGGTTGTGTATTAATGCAACGAACGAAGGTGATTGCTTATGCGTCTAGACAATTGAAGATTCACGAACAAAATTATACGACGCATGATTTGGAATTAGGCGCGGTTGTTTTTGCATTAAAGACTTGGAGGCACTACTTATATGGGGTCAAAAGTATTATATATACCGACCACAAAAGTCTTCAACACATATTTAATCAGAAACAACTGAATATGAGGCAGCGTAGGTGGATTGAATTATTGAATGATTACGACTTTGAGATTCGTTACCACCCGGGGAAGGCAAATGTGGTAGCCGATGCCTTGAGCATGAAGGACAGAGAACCCATTCGAGTAAAATCTATGAATATAATGATTCATAATAACCTTACTACTCAAATAAGGGAGGCGCAACAAGGAGTTTTAAAAGAGGGAAATTTAAAGGATGAAATACCCAAAGGATCGGAGAAGCATCTTAATATTCGGGAAGACGGAACCCGGTATAGGGCTGAAAGGATTTGGGTTCCAAAATTTGGAGATATAAGAGAAATGGTACTTAGAGAAGCTCATAAAACCAGATACTCAATACATCCTGGAACGGGGAAGATGTACAAGGATCTCAAGAAACATTTTTGGTGGCCGGGTATGAAAGCCGATGTTGCTAAATACGTAGGAGAATGTTTGACATGTTCTAAGGTCAAAGCTGAGCATCAGAAACCATCAGGTTTACTTCAACAACCCGAAATCCCAGAATGGAAATGGGAAAATATTACCATGGATTTCATCACTAAATTGCCAAGGACTGCAAGTGGTTTTGATACTATTTGGGTAATAGTTGATCGTCTCACCAAATCAGCACACTTCCTGCCAATAAGAGAAGATGACAAGATGGAGAAGTTAGCATGACTGTAGTTGAAGGAAGTCGTCTCCAGACATGGAATACCAATCTCTATTATCTCTGATAGGGATGGCAGATTTATTTCAAGATTCTGGCAGACATTACAGCAAGCATTAGGAACTCGTCTAGACATGAGTACTGCCTATCATCCACAAACTGATGGGCAGAGCGAAAGGACGATACAAACGCTTGAAGACATGCTACGAGCATGTGTTATTGATTTCGGAAACAGTTGGGATCGACATCTACCGTTAGCAGAATTTTCCTACAACAACAGCTACCATTCAAGCATTGAGATGGCGCCGTTTGAAGCACTTTATGGTAGAAAGTGCAGGTCTCCGATTTGTTGGAGTGAAGTGGGGGATAGACAGATTACGGGTCCGGAGATTATACAAGAAACTACCGAGAAGATCATACAAATTCAACAACGGTTGAAAACCGCCCAAAGTCAACAAAAGAGCTACGCTGACATTAAAAGAAAAGATATAGAATTTGAAATTGGAGAGATGGTCATGCTTAAAGTTGCACCTTGGAAAGGCGTTGTTCGATTTGGTAAACGAGGGAAATTAAATCCAAGGTATATTGGACCATTCAAGATTATTGATCGTGTCGGACCAGTAGCTTACCGACTTGAGTTACCTCAACAACTCCCGGCTGTACATAACACTTTCCACGTCTCGAATTTGAAGAAATGTTTTGCTAAAGAAGATCTCACTATTCCGTTAGATGAAATCCAAATCAACGAAAAACTTCAATTCATCGAAGAACCCGTCGAAATAATGGATCGTGAGGTTAAAAGACTTAAGCAAAACAAGATACCAATTGTTAAGGTTCGATGGAATACTCGTAGAGGACCCGAGTTCACCTGGGAGCGTGAAGATCAGATGAAGAAGAAATACCCGCATCTATTTCCAGAAGATTCGTCAACACCTTCAACAGCTTAAAATTTCGGGACGAAATTTATTTAACGGGTAGGTACTATAGTGACCCGAACTTTTCCATGTTTATATATATTAATTGAGATTGATATTTACATGATTAAATGTTTCCAACATGTTAAGCAATCAAACTTGTTAAGACTTGATTAATTGAAATATGTTTCATACAGACAATTGACCACCCAAGTTGACCGGTGATTCACGAACGTTAAAACTTGTAAAAACTATATGATGACATATATATGGTTATATATATAGTTAACATTATATTATGATAAGTAAACATATCATTAAGTATATTAACAATGAACTACATATGTAAAAACAAGACTACTAACTTAATGATTTTGAAGCGAGACATATATGTAACGATTATCGTTGTAACGACATTTAATGTATATATATCATATTAAGAGATATTCGTACATCATAATATCATGATAATATAATAATTTAAAATCTCTTTTGATATTATAAACATTGGGTTAACAACATTTAACTAGATCGTTAACCTAAAGGTTTCAAAACAACATTTACATGTAATGACTAACGATGACTTAACGACTCAGTTAAAATGTATATACATGTAGTGTTTTAATATGTATTTATACACTTTTGAAAGACTTCAATACACTTATCAAAATACTTCTACTTAACAAAAATGCTTACAATTACATCCTCGTTCAGTTTCATCAACAATTCTACTCGTATGCACCCGTATTCGTACTCGTACAATACACAGCTTTTAGATGTATGTACTATTGGTATATACACTCCAATGATCAGCTCTTAGCAGCCCATGTGAGTCACCTAACACATTTGGGAACCATCATTTGGCAACTAGCATGAAATATCTCATAAGATTACAAAAATATGAGTAATCATTCATGACTTATTTACATGAAAACAAAATTACATATCCTTTATATCTAATCCATACACCAACGACCAAAAACACCTACAAACACTTTCATTCTTCAATTTTCTTCATCTAATTGATCTCTCTCAAGTTCTATCTTCAAGTTCTAAGTGTTCTTCATAAATTCCAAAAGTTCTAGTTACATAAAATCAAGAATACTTTCAAGTTTGCTAGCTCACTTCCAATCTTGTAAGGTGATCATCCAACCTCAAGAAATCTTTGTTTCTTACAGTAGGTTATCATTCTAATACAAGGTAATAATCATATTCAAACTTTGGTTCAATTTCTATAACTATAACAATCTTATTTCAAGTGATGATCTTACTTGAACTTGTTTTCGTGTCATGATTCTGCTTCAAGAACTTCGAGCCATCCAAGGATCCGTTGAAGCTAGATCCATTTTTCTCTTTTCCAGTAGGTTTATCCAAGGAACTTAAGGTAGTAATGATGTTCATAACATCATTCGATTCATACATATAAAGCTATCTTATTCGAAGGTTTAAACTTGTAATCACTAGAACATAGTTTAGTTAATTCTAAACTTGTTCGCAAACAAAAGTTAATCCTTCTAACTTGACTTTTAAAATCAACTAAACACATGTTCTATATCTATATGATATGCTAACTTAATGATTTAAAATCTGGAAACACGAAAAACACCGTAAAACCGGATTTACGCCGTCGTAGTAACACCGCGGGCTGTTTTGGGTTAGTTAATTAAAAACTATGATAAACTTTGATTTAAAAGTTGTTATTCTGAGAAAATGATTTTTATTATGAACATGAAACTATATCCAAAAATTATGGTTAAACTCAAAGTGGAAGTATGTTTTCTAAAATGGTCATCTAGACGTCGTTCTTTCGACTGAAATGACTACCTTTACAAAAACGACTTGTAACTTATTTTTCCGACTATAAACCTATACTTTTTCTGTTTAGATTCATAAAATAGAGTTCAATATGAAACCATAGCAATTTTATTCACTCAAAACGGATTTAAAATGAAGAAGTTATGGGTAAAACAAGATTGGATAATTTTTCTCATTTTAGCTACGTGAAAATTGGTAACAAATCTATCCCAACCATAACTTAATCAACTTGTATTGTATATTATGTAATCTTGAGATACCATAGACACGTATACAATGTTTCGACCTATCATGTCGACACATCTATATATATTTCGGAACAACCATAGACACTCTATATGTGAATGTTGGAGTTAGCTATACAGGGTTGAGGTTGATTCCAAAATATATATAGTTTGAGTTGTGATCAATACTGAGATACGTATACACTGGGTCGTGGATTGATTCAAGATAATATTTATCGATTTATTTCTGTACATCTAACTGTGGACAACTAGTTGTAGGTTACTAACGAGGACAGCTGACTTAATAAACTTAAAACATCAAAATATATTAAAAGTGTTGTAAATATATTTTGAACATACTTTGATATATATGTATATATTGTTATAGGTTCGTGAATCAACCAGTGGCCAAGTCTTACTTCCCGACGAAGTAAAAATCTGTGAAAGTGAGTTATAGTCCCACTTTTAAAATCTAATATTTTTGGGATGAGAATACATGCAGGTTTTATAAAAGATTTACAAAATAGACACAAGTACGTGAAACTACATTCTATGGTTGAATTATCGAAATCGAATATTCCTCTTTTTATTAAGTCTGGTAATCTAAGAATTAGGGAACAGACACCCTAATTGACGCGAATCCTAAAGATAGATCTATCGGGCCCAACAAGCCCCATCCAAAGTACCGGATGCTTTAGTACTTCGAAATTTATATCATATCCGAAGGGTGTCCCGGAATGATGGGGATATTCTTATATATGCATCTTGTTAATGTCGGTTACCAGGTGTTCACCATATGAATGATTTTTATCTCTATGTATGGGATGTGTATTGAAATATGAAATCTTGTGGTCTATTATTATGGTTTGATATATATAGGTTAAACCTATAACTCACCAACATTTTTGTTGACGTTTTAAGCATGTTTATTCTCAGGTGATTATTAAGAGCTTCCGCTGTCGCATACTTAAATAAGGACGAGATTTGGAGTCCATGTTTGTATGATATTGTGTAAAAACTGCATTCAAGAAACTGATTTCGATGTAACATATTTGTATTTTAAACCATTATGTAATGGTCGTGTGTAAACAGGATATTTTAGATTATCATTATTTGATAATCTACGTAAAGCTTTTTAAACCTTTATTTATGAAATAAAGGTTATGGTTTGTTTTAAAAATGAATGCAGTCTTTGAAAAACGTCTCATATAGAGGTCAAAACCTCGCAACGAAATCAATTAATATGGAACGTTTTTAATCAATAAGAATGGGACATTTCAACAACCGTGCCAATTGGACCTATACACAAGTCCAACAATTCCACCTATATGTGAAGTGAGTTCTATAACCGAGAACCACTTCACCCGACCCGCACCCATCCTACACATACATATGCACATAGGATATTAACACTCACCTTGTCGCCTTGATGAATGCTTCCAAGTAATCTGCGACTCGTCAATGGAAAGTACCTATTCTATTATCACGAAACAAGCAACACAATTAGGGTTGACTTACAAACCAACCCAATTCGACACTTGGTGCCATTTTGACCCAAATGCACTTCCAAGCACAAACCGTGCCCAAACTAACCAATAATCACTAACACAAGTGAGAATGGTCCAAATATGCCAATTAAACCCAATCATAGGTGTTAAACACCTATCTTGCCCATAATGACACTTAAACCATAATTTTTGACCCAAAGGAGTCAACATCACGCCGTTAGCGAGTTTTGGCACCAAAACATATTTAACTCGGTTTTATACTTCAACTTAATCCATTTTAAGTTTATAAACCTCATTAAATCGACAATTGGGTCATAATCATCACCAAACCCTAATTTTGACTCTAGTCAAAATTAGTCAACCCAAATTCACCTAAAGTGGTTCCAACACATCCATAATTACTAAACCTAGTGATAAACTCAAGATTAAAGCCTAATTAAGGCCAAATCGTCAACCAACCCAAAACCCGCCAAGTGACAAGAATAACTAGTCATCATAAACCCATTTCATCATCTAAGAGGGTTTCACAATAAATCAAACTCAAACCCTAACTTGAATATCAAATCTAACAAATGTAATTTGGAGTTTGAACTTACCAATACCACCAAAATGATGCCCTGACGAGTAGAACAACTTTAAAACCCGAGCTTTGGTGAGAATCCAACTCTTTCTTCTCCAATTCAAGCTCTCTCACTCTAGAACCCTTCCTCTCTCTCTCTAGATATGGATGAGAGTGTTTGTGTGGGTGAGAAATGAGCTCCAATGGAGTTCTAGATCAGTTTTGGTGACCTAAACCGACCCTAAATGAAAAGACCAAAGTACCCCTCATTTAAACCTTTTAAAAAGGCTGGAAATTGCATCAGACGGGATCGGCGCGCCGCGCCAAAAGGTGGAGCGCCGCTCCAACCTACAGGTCAGTTTTTAGAAACTTGTTTTGGCCATAACTTTTTGACCGTAGCTCCGTTTTCGATGAATCAAATATCGTTGGAAACGTAATAAGATTTTCTTTCCAATGGTAAGTCTTTGAAACATCAACTCAAACTTTATTTGGGGTTGAAAAGATACGTACACACCTTGTCACTTCAGACAACGTCCAGTTTCCTTCGACGTTCGAGCAAGCAACACGTTCATGCTTCGTACAACTCATACACGCATCGTACACCATAAATACATTATGTACCATAAACATTTGGGTCTTACAACTCTCCCCCACTTAAACTCGATCACGTCCTCGTGATCCTCGTCATTTAACCATCCGGACCTACACTCAAAGGTTCTCAACATATGTTCCAATCCGACTTTCTTAGGCAATTCTTCCCAATGAATCGCCTTTAACAACTAAATCGTCACCCGCGATTTAACAAAATCACCATCCGAGCACTAAAAACCTGCTCCTTTCCCCATATTGGGAGAAACTCAACCAATCTCGTACCGAGATATCAATTCCTTAGCATACCTTAACCAAGGACAACGCTAAAAGCGACCAAGTCTTAACCTAAAGTCAACAATCCGAACATTGAAGATCGAACCACAAAATCTTTACGGATTACACTTACCACTAAACATCCTTTGTAGCGCGCAATACAGCCAATACGCCACTAACCTAACATCATAAGCAACGGCTAAGACCGATATCGTCCAAAACGACTATCGCAACGCTAAACCCAAGCTGCACAAAAATCGACTATTGTTACACCCGTAACAACATGTGAGCGAAACACGGCTATCGCCTCACTAATCCCACAACATGGTCCTCACGATCCCACCATCGGTATATAAAACAACCGATAGATCACTCAACACCAGATGAAGTCAGCGGACCCCGAAGGTCATGCTTTACCGATATAATAATACCATGATGAAGTCAGCGGACCCCGAAGGTCATGCTTCACCAATCAACGCCTTTTTGGCCTCGAACAACGAGTAGCGTAACAACGCGCTCTGCTACGCCATAGTGAATCCTAACGGATACTGTAGTGACCCGAACTTTTCCATGTTTATATATATTAATTGAGATTGATATTTACATGATTAAATGTTTCCAACATGTTAAGCAATCAAACTTGTTAAGACTTGATTAATTGAAATATGTTTCATATAGACAATTGACCACCCAAGTTGACCGGTGATTCACGAACGTTAAAACTTGTAAAAACTATATGATGACATATATATGGATATATATATAGTTAACATGATACTATGATAAGTAAACATATCATTAAGTATATTAACAATGAACTACATATGTAAAAACAAGACTACTAACTTAATGATTTTTAAACGAGACATATATGTAACGATTATCGTTGTAAAGACATTTAATGTATATATATCATATTAAGAGATATTCATACATGATAATATCATGATAATATAATAATTTAAAATCTCATTTGATATTATAAACATTGGGTTAACAACATTTAACAAGATCGTTAACCTAAAGGTTTCAAAACAACACTTACATGTAACGACTAACGATGACTTAACGACTCAGTTAAAATGTATATACATGTAGTGTTTTAATATGTATTTATACACTTTTGAAAGACTTCAATACACTTATCAAAATACTTCTACTTAACAAAAATGCTTACAATTACATCCTCGTTCAGTTTCATCAACAATTCTACTCGTATGCACCCGTATTCGTACTCGTACAATACACAGCTTTTAGATGTATGTACTATTGGTATATACACTCCAATGATCAGCTCTTAGCAGCCTATGTGAGTCACCTAACACATGTGGGAACCATCATTTGGCAACTAGCATGAAATATCTCATAAAATTACAAAAATATGAGTAATCATTCATGACTTATTTACATGAAAACAAAATTACATATCCTTTATATCTAATCCATACACCAACGACCAAAAACACCTACAAACACTTTCATTCTTCAATTTTCTTCATCTAATTGATCTCTCTCAAGTTCTATCTTCAAGTTCTAAGTGTTCTTCATAAATTCCAAAAGTTCTAGTTTCATAAAATCAAGAATACTTTCAAGTTTGCTAGCTCACTTCCAATCTTGTAAGGTGATCATCCAACCTCAAGAAATCTTTGTTTCTTACAGTAGGTTATCATTCTAATACAAGGTAATAATCATATTCAAACTTTGGTTCAATTTCTATAACTATAACAATCTTATTTCAAGTGATGATCTTACTTGAACTTGTTTTCGTGTCATGATTCTGCTTCAAGAACTTCGAGCCATCCAAGGATCCATTGAAGCTAGATCCGTTTTTCTCTTTTCCAGTAGGTTTATCCAAGGAACTTAAGGTAGTAATGATGTTCATAACATCATTCGATTCATACATATAAAGCTATCTTATTCGAAGGTTTAAACTTGTAATCACTAGAACATAGTTTAGTTAATTCTAAACTTGTTCGCAAACAAAAGTTAATCCTTCTAACTTGACTTTTAAAATTAACTAAACACATGTTCTATATCTATATGATATGCTAACTTAATGATTTAAAACCTGGAAACATGAAAAACACCGTAAAACCGGATTTACGCCGTCGTAGTAACACCGCGGGCTGTTTTGGGTTAGTTAATTAAAAACTGTGATAAACTTTGATTTAAAAGTTGTTATTCTGAGAAAATGATTTTTATTATGAACATGAAACTATATCCAAAAATTATGGTTAAACTCAAAGTGAAAGTATGTTTTCTAAAATGGTCATCTAGACGTCGTTCTTTCGACTGAAATGACTACCTTTACAAAAATGACTTGTAACTTATTTTTCCGACTATAAACCTATACTTTTTCTGTTTAGATTCATAAAATAGAGTTCAATATGAAACCATAGCAATTTGATTCACTCAAAACGGATTTAAAATGAAGAAGTTATGGGTAAAACAAGATTGGATAATTTTTCTCATTTTAGCTACGTTAAAATTGGTAACAAATCTATTCCAACCATAACTTAATCAACTTGTATTGTATATTATGTAATCTTGAGATACCATAGACACGTATACAATGTTTCGACCTATCATGTCGACACATCTATATATATTTCGGAACAACCATAGACACTCTATATGTGAATGTTGGAGTTAGCTATACAGGGTTGAGGTTGATTCCAAAATATATATAGTTTGAGTTGTGATCAATACTGAGATACGTATACACTGGGTCGTGGATTGATTCAAGATAATATTTATCGATTTATTTCTGTACATCTAACTGTGGACAACTAGTTGTAGGTTACTAACGAGGACACCTGACTTAATAAACTTAAAACATCAAAATATATTAAAAGTGTTGTAAATATATTTTGAACATACTTTGATATATATGTATATATTGTTATAGGTTCGTGAATCAACCAGTGGCCAAGTCTTACTTCCCGACGAAGTAAAAATCTGTGAAAGTGAGTTATAGTCCCACTTTTAAAATCTAATATTTTTGGGATGAGAATACATGCAGGTTTTATAAATGATTTACAAAATAGACACAAGTACGTGAAACTACATTCTATGGTTGAATTATCGAAATCGAATATGCCCCTTTTTATTAAGTCTGGTAATCTAAGAATTAGGGAACAGACACCCTAATTGACGCGAATCCTAAAGATAGATCTATTGGGCCTAACAAACCCCATCCAAAGTACCGGATGCTTTAGTACTTCGAAATTTATATCATATCCGAAGGGTGTCCCGGAATGATGGGGATATTCTTATATATGCATCTTGTTAATGTCGGTTACCAGGTGTTCACCATATGAATGATTTTTATCTCTATGTATGGGATGTGTATTGAAATATGAAATCTTGTGGTCTATTGTTACGATTTGATATATATAGGTTAAACCTATAACTCACCAACATTTTTGTTGACGTTTTAAACATGTTTATTCTCAGGTGATTATTAAGAGCTTCCGCTGTCGCATACTTAAATAAGGACGAGATTTGGAGTCCATGCTTGTATGATATTGTGTAAAAACTGCATTCAAGAAACTTATTTTGTTGTAACATATTTGTATTGTAAACCATTATGTAATGGTCGTGTGTAAACAGGATATTTTAGATTATCATTATTTGATAATCTACATAAAGCTTTTAAACCTTTATTGATGAAATAAAGGTTATGGTTTGTTTTAAAATAAATGCAGTCTTTGAAAAACGTCTCATATAGAGGTCAAAACCTCGCAACGAAATCAATTAATATGGAACGTTTTTAATCAATAAGAACGGGACATTTCAGTTGGTATCCGAGCGTTGGTCTTAGAGAACCAGAATTTTGCATTAGTGTGTCTTATCTAGTTTGTTAGGATGCATTAGTGAGTCTGGACTTCGACCGTGTTTACTTGAAAAATGATTGCTTAACAAATTTTGTTGGAAACTATATATTTTTAACATGTGAATATTATGTGATATATTAATCTCTTAACGCGTTTGATATTATGTGATAGATGTCTACCTCTAGAACAAGTCCCATTGACTCACCTAATAATAATGAAGAGTCAAATGTAAATTGGAATGATTCGTGGACTGATTCACAAGTTCCCAAAGAGGAACCGGAAGAAGAGTCGGAACCAGAAGAAGAATCAGAATCGGAAGAAGAATCGGAACCGGATGAAGAAATAGAACCGGTGGAGGAAATAATAAAACGGTTAAGTAAAAGAAAATCCTCAACCAACCGACCAAGGTTAATTATGGTCAATGGTGTTTCCGCTAAGGAAGCAAAATATTGGGAGGATTACCAATTCTCCGATGAATCGGATTCTGACGAGAATTCCGATGATGTTATAGAAATTACCCCAACTGAATTTAAAAAGGCAAAAGAAAATAATAAGGGAAAGGGCATAAAAATAGAGAAATCTAATTCCAACCCCGATGAACTTTATATGTATCGTCAACCCCCTAAGTCCTTAAGTTGTAACAATGACCCGGGAACCTCTAAACCACCAGGTTTTTCTAAACCAATGTGGATAATGACGGCTCGTATTAGGGGAACATCATATATCCCTAGAAACTTGGCAAAACGAACCAAAACCGAAGAAGATGAAACAAGCGAGTCAGAATAAGATAGTTGTATTCGTGTGGTGTAATATAAGTAATATAGTGTACTTATGCTTTATGATATATGTAAAAATTGCTTGTATTAATAAGTATTTTTTTTATGAATCTAACTCTTGTCTATTTTACAGTATAAAAACACAAAATGGATAGACAACCCAATATTTTAAGAGACCTACCCGGAGACATGATTGATGAAATCTTGTCTAGAGTCGGTCAGAATTCTTCGGCACAACTATTTAAGGCGAGATCAGTTTGTAAGACATTCGAAGAACGTTCCAAGAATGCCTTGGTTTATAAAAGGCTTTCGTTCGAAAGATGGGGGATATCACATTGGGAAATCCATAAGTTACGATGTGTTTACTTTGACACATATATTGCGGGGAACCCAAATGCTATTTTACGCAATGGGTTAAGAAATTATTTTGACTCAATATATCCGAATATTAGACTTCGTGATTTAGAAAAAGTGGATAACATGCAACATAAAGAAGCATGTTATGCTTACGGATTAGTAATGTTCGCTTCTCACCAAAGTGAGAACAAGAACATCAGGCTACAACTATTAAACAAAACGTTCCCACAAGTGACGGAGTCGGTAATTGGGGTAAGAAATGAGGTTTTTAGATTGTTACGGGACTGTTGGACATTACGTAACCCTCGTCCCTTTGACGACGTTACAACACGCTGTCTTATCAACGGCCATAACGGTTATGTTCCACAAGACCAAGGATGGGAAGTAATCCTAGTAAAACCAGAATGCATGACTTGTTTCTGGACGTATGAATTACGTGTCTTTATTGCCTTTGCTGAACGACTTGTGTACTAGCTAGAATTATCTTCACAACCATCTTGTATCAAATTTATTGTGTGCTATATTTCATCCTATATGTAAATTAAGCGGTATTGTAAGTTTGTAAAATATTGTGTAAAAGTTTGAACGCGAAATATTATTATAATCAGTTTTTCATATAGAATTCTAGTAGTTGAATTGTATATTAGCTACTAAGTATGAACTTAATGGGTAGGTACTACCCGAATTTAAACTTATAAAACGCTAATATGAAGAAAAAGCTTTTATAAATGAGTTCATATTATGCTACGAAATACTATTAACTACTCTTAATATTCTGTATGATTAACTTGTTCCATTTGACTATTTTGAAGGAAATGGCACCGACTACTCGACACACCGTGAATATGAATGAAGAGGAATTCCGTACTTTTCTAGCTTCAAACATAGCCGCAGTACAGGCTGCGCTACATACCAACAATAACCTTGGATCTAGCAGTACAGGAAATCGTGTAGGATGCACCTACAAAGAATTCACTTCCTGCAAACCTTTGGAATTTGATGGAACCGAAGGACCGATCGGATTGAAACGGTGGACCGAAAAGGTCGAATCGGTGTTTGCCATAAGTAAGTGTACTGAAGAGGACAAAGTGAAGTACGCTACACATACATTCACAGGTTCTGCGTTAACATGGTGGAATACTTATCTAGAGCAAGTGGGACAAGATGATGCGTACGCACTACCGTGGTCAGCATTCAAGCACTTGATGAACGAGAAGTACCTTCCCAGAACCGAGGTCAATAAGCTCAAGACAGAACTTAGAGGGTTACGAACCCAAGGATTTGATATTACCACGTACGAAAGACGATTCACAGAATTGTGCCTATTGTGTCCGGGAGCATTCGAAGATGAGGAAGAGAAGATCGACGCGTTTGTGAAAGGATTACCGGAAAGAATCCAAGAAGATATAAGTTCACACGAGCCCGCCTCCATACAACAGGCATGTAGAATGGCTCACAAACTAGTGAACCAGATTGAAGAAAGAATTAAAGAAAAGACTGCTGAAGAGGCCAATGTGAAGCAAGTCAAAAGAAAGTGGGAGGAAAACGGTGATAAGAATCACCAATACAATAACAACAGCAATTATAACAATAATCGCAACAACTATCCTAACAATTGCAACATCAATCGCAACTACAACAAACGGCCCAACAACAACAACAACAACAACAGCAACCACAACAATCATCTTAACAACAATAATAACCGCAACAACAACAACAATCAGAAGCCGCTATGCCAAAGGTGTGAAAAGTATCACTCGGGGTTCTGCACCAAATTTTGCAACAAGTGTAAAAGAAATGGTCATAGCGCGGCGAAGTGTGAGGTCTACGGACCAGGGGTTAATAGAACGAAAGGAACAAATGGTGTCGGAACGAGTAATGGCGGAGCAAGTAGTGTCGGAGCAAGTTATGCCAATGTAGTTTGTTATAAATGTGGAAAACCGAGCCACATTATTAGAAATTGCCCGAACCAGGAGAACACGAATGGACAAGGCCGTGGAAGAGTTTTCAATATTAATGCGGCAGAGGCACAGGAAGACCCGGAGCTTGTTACGGGTACGTTTCTTATTGACAATAAATCTGCTTACGTTTTATTTGATTCGGGTGCGGATAGAAGCTATATGAGTAGAGATTTTTGTGCTAAATTAAGTTGTCCATTGACGCCTTTGGATAGTAAATTTTTACTCGAATTAGCAAATGGTAAATTAATTTCAGCAGATAATATATGTCGGAATCGAGAAATTAAACTGGTTAGCGAAACATTTAAGATTGATTTGATACCAGTAGAGTTAGGGAGTTTTGATGTGATAATCGGTATGGACTGGTTGAAAGAAGTGAAAGCAGAGATCGTTTGTTACAAAAATGAAATTCGCATTATACGAGAAAAAGGAAAACCCTTAATGGTGTACGGAGAAAAGGGCAACACGAAGCTACATCTTATTAGTAATTTGAAGGCACAAAAAACTAATAAGAAAAGGTTGCTATGCTATTCTAGCACACGTCGAGAAAGTACAAACTGAAGAAAAGAGCATCAATGATGTTCCCATTGCAAAAGAATTTCCCGATGTATTTCCGAAAGAATTACCGGGATTACCCCCACATCGATCCGTTGAATTTCAAATAGATCTTGTACCAGGAGCTGCACCAATAGCTCGTGCTCCTTACAGACTCGCACCCAGCGAGATGAAAGAACTGCAAAGCCAATTACAAGAACTTTTAGAGCGTGGTTTCATTCGACCAAGCACATCACCGTGGGGAGCTCCTGTTTTGTTTGTCAAGAAGAAAGATGGTACATTCAGGTTGTGTATCGACTACCGAGAGTTGAACAAACTTACCATCAAGAACCGCTACCCACTACCACGAATCGATGACTTATTTGATCAACTACAAGGCTCGTCTATTTATTCAAAGATTGACTTACGTTCCGGGTATCATCAAATGCGGGTGAAAGAAGATGATATTCCAAAGACTGCTTTCAGAACACGTTACGGTCATTACGAGTTTATGGTCATGCCGTTTGGTTTAACTAATGCACCAGCTGTGTTCATGGACCTTATGAACCGAGTGTGTGGACCATATCTTGATAAGTTTATCATTGTTTTCATTGATGACATACTTATTTACTCAAAGAATGACCAAGAACACGGTGAACATTTGAGAAAGGTGTTAGAAGTATTGAGGAAGGAAGAATTGTACGCTAAGTTTTCAAAGTGTGCATTTTGGTTGGAAGAAGTTCAATTCCTCGGTCACATAGTGAACAAAGAAGGTATTAAGGTGGATCCGGCAAAGATAGAAACTGTTGAAAAATAGGAAACCCCGAAAACTCCGAAACACATACGCCAGTTTTTAGGACTAGCTGGTTACTACAGAAGGTTCATCCAAGACTTTTCCAGAATAGCAAAACCCTTGACTGCATTAACGCATAAAGGGAAGAAATTTGAATGGAATGATGAACAAGAGAAAGCGTTTCAGTTATTGAAGAAAAAGCTAACTACGGCACCTATATTGTCATTGCCTGAAGGGAATGATGATTTTGTGATTTATTGTGATGCATCAAAGCAAGGTCTCGGTTGTGTATTAATGCAACTAACGAAGGTGATTGCTTATGCGTCTAGACAATTGAAGATTCACGAACAAAATTATACGACGCATGATTTGGAATTAGGCGCGGTTGTTTTTGCATTAAAGACTTGGAGGCACTACTTATATGGGGTCAAAAGTATTATATATACCGACCACAAAAGTCTTCAACACATATTTAATCAGAAACAACTGAATATGATGTGGATTGAATTGTTGAATGATTACGACTTTGAGATTCGTTACCACCCTGGGAAGGCAAATGTGGTAGCCGATGCCTTGAGCAGGAAGGACAGAGAACCCATTCGAGTAAAATCTATGAATATAATGATTCATAATAACCTTACTACTCAAATAAAGGAGGCGCAACAAGGAGTTTTAAAAGAGGGAAATTTAAAGGATGAAATACCCAAGGGATCGGAGAAGCATCTTAATATTTGGGAAGACGGAACCCGGTATAGGGCTGAAAGAATTTGGGTACCAAAATTTGGAGATATGAGAGAAATGGTACTTAGAGAAGCTCATAAAACCAGATACTCAATACATCCTGGAACGGGGAAGATGTACAAGGATCTCAAGAAACATTTTTGGTGGCCGGGTATGAAAGACGATGTTGCTAAATATGTAGGAGAATGTTTGACGTGTTCTAAGGTCAAAGCTGAGCATCAGAAACCATCAGGTCTACTTCAACAACCCGAAATCCCGGAATGGAAATGGGAAAACATTACCATGGATTTCATCACTAAATTGCCAAGGACTGCAAGTGGTTTTGATACTATTTGGGTAATAGTTGATCGTCTCACCAAATCAGCACACTTCCTGCCAATAAGAGAAGATGACAAGATGGAGAAGTTAGCACGACTGTATTTGAAGGAAGTCGTCTCCAGACATGGAATACCAATCTCTATGATCTCTGATAGGGATGGTAGATTTATTTCAAGATTCTGGCAGACATTACAGCAAGCATTAGGAACTCGTCTAGACATGAGTACTGCCTATCATCCACAAACTGATGGGCAGAGTGAAAGGACGATACAAACGCTTGAAGACATGCTACGAGCATGTGTTATTGATTTCGGAAACAGTTGGGATCGACATCTACCATTAGCAGAATTTTCCTACAACAACGGCTACCATTCAAGCATTGAGATGGCGCCGTTTGAAGCACTTTATGGTAGAAAGTGCATGTCTCCGATTTGTTGGAGTGAAGTGGGGCATAGACAGATTACGGGTCCGGAGATTATTCAAGAAACTACCGAGAAGATCATCCAAATTCAACAACGGTTGAAAACCGCCCAAAGTCGACAAAAGAGCTACGCTGACATTAAAAGAAAAGATATAGAATTTGAAATTGGAGAGATGGTCATGCTTAAAGTTGCACCTTGGAAAGGCGTTGTTCGATTTGGTAAACGAGGGAAATTAAATCCAAGGTATATTGCACCATTCAAGATTATTGATCGTGTCGGACCAGTAGCTTACCGACTTGAGTTACCTCAACAACTCGCGGCTGTACATAACACTTTACACGTCTCGAATTTGAAGAAATGTTTTGCTAAAGAAGATCTCACTATTCCGTTAGATGAAATCCAAATCAACGAAAAACTTCAATTCATCGAAGAACCCGTCGAAATAATGGATCGTGAGGTTAAAAGACTTAAGCAAAACAAGATACCAATTGTTAAGGTTCGATGGAATGCTCGTAGAGGACCCGAGTTCACCTGGGAGCGTGAAGATCAGATGAAGAAGAAATACCCGCATCTATTTCTAGAAGATTCGTCAACACCTTCAACTGTTTAAAATTTCGGGACGAAATTTATTTAACGGGTAGGTACTGTAGTGACCCGAACTTTTCCATGTTTATATATATTAATTGAGATTGATATTTACATGATTAAATGTTTCCAACATGTTAAGCAATCAAACTTGTTAAGACTTGATTAATTGAAATATGTTTCATATAGACAATTGACCACCCAAGTTGACCGGTGATTCACGAACGTTAAAACTTGTAAAAACTATATGATGACATATATATGGATATATATATATATAGTTAACATGATACTATGATAAGTAAACTTATCATTAAGTATATTAACAATGAACTACATATGTAAAAACAAGACTACTAACTTAATGATTTTTAAACGAGACATATATGTAACGATTATCGTTGTAAAGACATTTAATGTATATATATCATATTAAGAGATATTCATACATGATAATATCATGATAATATAATAATTTAAAATCTCATTTGATATTATAAACATTGGGTTAACAACATTTAACAAGATCGTTAACCTAAAGGTTTCAAAACAACACTTACATGTAACGACTAACGATGACTTAACGACTCAGTTAAAATGTATATACATGTAGTGTTTTAATATGTATTTATACACTTTTGAAAGACTTCAATACACTTATCAAAATACTTCTACTTAACAAAAATGCTTACAATTACATCCTCGTTCAGTTTCATCAACAATTCTACTCGTATGCACCCGTATTCGTACTCGTACAATACACAGCTTTTAGATGTATGTACTATTGGTATATACACTCCAATGATCAGCTCTTAGCAGCCCATGTGAGTCACCTAACACATGTGGGAACCATCATTTGGCAACTAGCATGAAATATCTCATAAAATTACAAAAATATGAGTAATCATTCATGACTTATTTACATGAAAACAAAATTACATATCCTTTATATCTA
The DNA here is from genome assembly GCF_046630445.1 of Rutidosis leptorrhynchoides. Taxonomy (NCBI): domain Eukaryota; kingdom Viridiplantae; phylum Streptophyta; class Magnoliopsida; order Asterales; family Asteraceae; genus Rutidosis; species Rutidosis leptorrhynchoides. The sequence continues at coordinate 321,845,184 of NC_092340.1, forward strand.
ATCCATACACCAACGACCAAAAACACCTACAAACACTTTCATTCTTCAATTTTCTTCATCTAATTGATCTCTCTCAAGTTCTATCTTCAAGTTCTAAGTGTTCTTCATAAATTCCAAAAGTTCTAGTTTCATAAAATCAAGAATACTTTCAAGTTTGCTAGCTCACTTCCAATCTTGTAAGGTGATCATCCAACCTCAAGAAATCTTTGTTTCTTACAGTAGGTTATCATTCTAATACAAGGTAATAATCATATTCAAACTTTGGTTCAATTTCTATAACTATAACAATCTTATTTCAAGTGATGATCTTACTTGAACTTGTTTTCGTGTCATGATTCTGCTTCAAGAACTTCGAGCCATCCAAGGATCCATTGAAGCTAGATCCATTTTTCTCTTTTCCAGTAGGTTTATCCAAGGAACTTAAGGTAGTAATGATGTTCATAACATCATTCGATTCATACATATAAAGCTATCTTATTCGAAGGTTTAAACTTGTAATCACTAGAACATAGTTTAGTTAATTCTAAACTTGTTCACAAACAAAAGTTAATCCTTCTAACTTGACTTCTAAAATCAACTAAACACATGTTCTATATCTATATGATATACTAACTTAATTATTTAAAACCTGGAAACATGAAAAACACCGTAAAACCGGATTTAAGCCGTCGTAGTAACACCGCGGGCTATTTTGGGTTAGTTAATTAAAAACTATGATAAACTTTGATTTAAAAGTTGTTATTCTGAGAAAATGATTTTTATTATGAACATGAAACTATATCCAAAAATTATGGTTAAACTCAAAGTGAAAGTATGTTTTCTAAAATGGTCATCTAGACGTCGTTCTTTCGACTGAAATGACTACCTTTACAAAAACGACTTGTAACTTATTTTTCCGACTATAAACCTATACTTTTTCTGTTTAGATTCATAAAATAGAGTTCAATATGAAACCATAGCAATTTTATTCACTCAAAACGGATTTAAAATGAAGAAGTTATGGGTAAAACAAGATTGGATAATTTTTCTCATTTTAGCTACGTGAAAATTGGTAACAAATCTATTCCAACCATAACTTAATCAACTTGTATTGTATATTATGTAATCTTAAGATACCATAGACACGTATACAATGTTTCGACCTATCATGTCGACACATCTATATATATTTCGGAACAACCATAGACACTCTATATGTGAATGTTGGAGTTAGCTATACAGGGTTGAGGTTGATTCCAAAATATATATAGTTTGAGTTGTGATCAATACTGAGATACGTATACACTGGGTCGTGGATTGATTCAAGATAATATTTATCGATTTATTTCTGTACATCTAACTGTGGACAACTAGTTGTAGGTTACTAACGAGGACAGCTGACTTAATAAACTTAAAACATCAAAATATATTAAAAGTGTTGTAAATATATTTTGAACATACTTTGATATATATGTATATATTGTTATAGGTTCGTGAATCAACCAGTGGCCAAGTCTTACTTCCCGACGAAGTAAAAATCTGTGAAAGTGAGTTATAGTCCCACTTTTAAAATCTAATATTTTTGGGATGAGAATACATGCAGGTTTTATAAATGATTTACAAAATAGACACAAGTACGTGAAACTACATTCTATGGTTGAATTATCGAAATCGAATATGCCCCTTTTTATTAAGTCTGGTAATCTAAGAATTAGGGAACAGACACCCTAATTGACGCGAATCCTAAAGATAGATCTATTGGGCCTAACAAACCCCATCCAAAGTACCGGATGCTTTAGTACTTCGAAATTTATATCATATCCGAAGGGTGTCCCGGAATGATGGGGATATTCTTATATATGCATCTTGTTAATGTCGGTTACCAGGTGTTCACCATATGAATGATTTTTATCTCTATGTATGGGATGTGTATTGAAATATGAAATCTTGTGGTCTATTGTTACGATTTGATATATATAGGTTAAACCTATAACTCACCAACATTTTTGTTGACGTTTTAAACATGTTTATTCTCAGGTGATTATTAAGAGCTTCCGCTGTCGCATACTTAAATAAGGACGAGATTTGGAGTCCATGCTTGTATGATATTGTGTAAAAACTGCATTCAAGAAACTTATTTTGTTGTAACATATTTGTATTGTAAACCATTATGTAATGGTCGTGTGTAAACAGGATATTTTAGATTATCATTATTTGATAATCTACATAAAGCTTTTAAACCTTTATTGATGAAATAAAGGTTATGGTTTGTTTTAAAATAAATGCAGTCTTTGAAAAACGTCTCATATAGAGGTCAAAACCTCGCAACGAAATCAATTAATATGGAACGTTTTTAATCAATAAGAACGGGACATTTCAGATACCACTAACCATTCACACAATCGAGCAAGAACCACCTATATCGAACATAGGTACAAATAATAATTCTCCAAAAGAGAACCCGACTCACACACATCTCTTGACCGAGGGATTTCCCCTTGCTAGCCAAACACGTCCATTAACTCTCAACGAGATTTTCCATCTCACCACCTCGGTGATAATTTACAAGTCCAAAATCATAAGAACAATTTAACCGAAATTGTACTCTACCACGAATCGACCAAAACTAGGTCTCGACCAAATTTTCGGATCTACCAAAAGCATCATCCGAAATCTCACACCAAAACCTCCTCGTGCGGGAGTGTAACTCTCCCACTTGGAACTACGTTCCAATATCACAACTCGTACAACCGTACAATGCTACCAAAGGTAGAATTTACCAACAATTGGGTTCACACGGCCCTTCACCATGTCTTGCTTCAACTTGAGCATACCAAGGATCCTAACCTATCCTTAAACACTTCAAACAAAAAGTGTACCACAAATTACACGAACTATACACTCGCAATCGTCCAACTTCTTTAGTTTGTCGAATTCCACCCAATCACTTATGTACCTAAGGGTTTCACTTCGGTACCCTAAGTACAATGTAACCGCAACACCATCGGAGTCGAACACCACGCTAGTAGGTATAAAAAGGCACCTAATGTCGCGTCATGTAGACTCCTTTACCAACATGCATCGAGATCAACACTCGATTTCAAAAGTTTCAATCCACCCGACGAACCTCATGGTTCATCAACTTCAACACGAAAGCGAACACGCGCTTAACGACCGAACACCAAAACCCATTTCCATGGTTTGGTAGAAACATTTCCCAAATACTAAGGAATGCTTGGTTACGCCAAGTCTTACGCCCTTCGCCCTACAATCCCAAGTCACCATAGGGTACTTCCATTAGGAACGTCGCCCATATCAATAACATGCACAACACAATTGAGATCTTAAGGGTCTCACTTGAACGAGCTTAACTACCCGATATCAACAAAAATGCTTAAGCACCCAAGGATTTGCGCCATAGGATCAAGGCATAACACACCACTTATACACTCTACTGAGAGCAAACCGGAACCATAAACGTAAACCGCCCGCTTGCTATGAATTATCTCCAACGGAGAATAAAGTTTAGCTAAGACTTACGCACATACCGCATGTTATTACAAACGAACAACATATAATTTCGTACTAAAAGTACCTGATGTAGCGCTATTGGGCTTCCGTGCTCCACTACCCATCATGTAATCGCGCTCTAACCTCCTAACCTGATCGTCATGCTATTCGGAACACTCTGACTTCCGGTGTCCCTCCATCCGGCAAATGAAACACCTGATTGAGCCTAAAGGCACTACCGTACAATCTTGTGCCAAATGACCCCGTTCCCCACACTTAAAGCACGTGAGCTTGTAACCCTTCTTACTCTTCTTCTTCACAATCCCGACGCCTTCAGGAGTACTTCGTGCCCTCTTATCATGAGCACCATGTAATCCTAACCTTGCAAGTACATCTTCATCATCGCTACCTTGAGGTTTGGGAAACCTCTTTTCAAACTCTTCCTTTACTACTTTAGTCACTTGGTCTCGGACCATTTCCGTCATTTGTCCTTCGACCAACTCCTTGGTTACTTCTCTAAATTTGCCGGTGAAAACCGAGACATATTGTTCAAACACGGCCTCAATCTTTAACGTTAACTCATCCTTCCCTTCGTGAATAGGCTCACTCGTTCCGCATCCATCTTCCGTTTTCATTCTAAGGGATGCAAACGATTAGATCACGAAGGTATAGACCACACGCACAACACCATCCCATCTTGCTAAACACTTGTCGTACATCACTTGTTAGACATGATTTGCACCCGTAATAAGGTTTGCAAGTCCTTATTATGCACACACACCGTATCAACTCATTAGTACAACGACCGCCTCGCTCGATGATATAAACAAACACAAACAAAATTCTACGCGATATGCACATACGCGAGAATTATTATCACAACACAATTAATATATTAATAATATCTGCATTACTAATATAAACGTTAGTCCACCTATAAACAAGGCACTAACTATAACCTATTCCGACCCGTAATCCTACAAGTCTCGCAACAATTTAAGCACATACAGAAGTCTAAGTCTAGGCACCTATCTCAAGTCACCTAAATCCCTTAGACCATGCTCTGTTACCACTTGTAACAACCCAACCCGTAATACAAACGATCACGCGGAAATATCAATTAATTTTTTTTTTGCTGGAACAGCATATGGCGCGGCGCGCCAAACTGGCCTGTCCAAAAAGTCATGAAATGCGAAAATGTTTGACCACTTCCTGACGTATTTAGACAAAACGCTTTTCACAACCTATTCATATATGAAAAACTAACACGTTCCATTCATAAAATAAGTTTTACGAGGCCGGGCCCACATCGGCCGTTTTACGACTTTCATACGAAAATACAAGTTTTCAATCACATGATTTGTAATACAAAATAAAGACCGAGTATGGCGATTGGGGATACGGTACCCAATCCTAATCAATCCAAAAGCAAGTCTTCTAAAGCAACTACGCAAGCCACTAGTTCCCATGCTTACCCGAGCCACCTCATCCAAGCAAATCTATAAAAAGTAAATAACGAGAGGGTAAGCTAACGCTTAGTGAGTGAAAATATACTACATATATATATATATATATATATATATATATATATATATATATATATATATATATATATATATATATATATATATATATATATATATATATATATATATATATGCATAAAATGGACACGCCACACCAATAATCAAATACCGCATACCGGAGCATCCAAGCATAAAGGCAAGCTAAGCTAAGCGTACCGTATAATCACTAAGCAGCAAGCAAGTAACAACAACCATAAAGTAAGTCACCAACGACGATGTGAACAACGCCAATAAGCTACACCCGGAGGGTTAGCTACATCACAACAATACATTAATATAACCCGAATAATTTAACATGCTACACTACAACGCGTAATCATGGTTAACCAATAACACAAGGGAATGGTACTTCGAATTTCCCATCGGTGTTCGTAACAACCGTTAGTGTACAACGAAATATATCACTAACCCCTAGGCGACACGGACAACGAAATATCCGTTCAAGCAATCGTTAGTGTACAACGAAATATATCACTAACTCTTGGGCAATTTCGACAACGAAATATCCATCGTTAGTGTACAACGAAATATATCACTAACTCTTGGGCAATTTGGACAACGAAATATCCATCGTTAGTGTACAACGAAATATATCACTCACTCTTGGTCAATTTGGACAACGAAATATCTATCGTTAGTGTACAACGAAATATATCACTAACTCTTGGTGGTATAGACACGTATACCCAGCCCCATCCCCCGCCCTACAAATAGATACATTATATACACACATGTAAAATCATTCCACTCACAACCACGTGTGATAACGTACACCCAAAGTGTGTACTTCGTCAAAGGTGGTCAACCAAAACGCACAACCATGCCAATTGGACCTATACACAAGTCCAACAATTCCACCTATATGTGAAGTGAGTTCTATAACCGAGAACCACTTCACCCGACCCGCACCCATCCTACACATACATATGCACATAGGATATTAACACTCACCTTGTCGCCTTGATGAATGCTTCCAAGTAATCCGCGACTCGTCAATGGAAAGTACCTATTCCATTATCACGAAACAAGCAACACAATTAGGGTTGACTTACAAACCAACCCAATTCGACACTTGGTGCCATTTTGACCCAAATGCACTTCCAAGCACAAATCGTGCCCAAACTAACCAATAATCACTAACACAAGTGAGAATGGTCGTAATATGCCAATTAAACCCAATCATAGGTGTTAAACACCTATCTTGCCCATAATGACACTTAAACCCTAATTTTTGACCCAAAGGAGTCAACATCGCGCCGTTAGCGAGTTTTGGCACCAAAACATATTTAACTCGGTTTTATGCTTCAACTTAATCCATTTTAAGTTTATAAACCTCATTAAATCGACAATTGGGTCATAATCATCACCAAACCCTAATTTTGACTCTAGTCAAAATTAGTCAACCCAAATTCACCTAAAGTGGTTCCAACACTTCCATAATCACTAAACCTAGTGATTAAACTCAAGATTAAGGCCTAATCAAGGCCAAATCGTCAACCAACCCAAAACCCGCCAAGTGACAAGAATAACTAGTCACCATAAACCCATTTCATCATCTAAGAGGGTTTCACAACAAATCAAACTCAAACCCTAACTTGAATATCAAATTTAACAAATGTAATTCGGAGTTTGAACTTACCAATACCACCAAAATGATGCCGTTGACGTGTAGAACAACTTTAAAACCCAAGCTTTGGTGAGAATCCAACTCCTTCTTCTCCAATTCAAGCTCTCTCACTCTAGAACCCTTCCTCTATCTCTAGATATGGATGAGAGTGTTTGTGTGGGTGAGAAATGAGCTCCAATGGAGTTCTAGATCAGTTTTGGTGAAGGGTACCGACCCTTCACCAAAATGAATTTCTTTCCCTGTAGATCCAGTTTTGGTGACCCTAAACCGACCCTAAATGAAAAGACCAAAGTACCCCTCATTTAAACCTTTTAAAAAGGCTAAAAATTGCATCAGACGGGATTGGCGCGCCGTGCCAAAAGGTGGAGCGCCGCTCCAACCTACAGGTCAGTTTTCAGAAACTTGTTTTGGCCATAACTTTTTGACCGTAGCTCCGTTTTCGATGAATCAAATATCGTTAGAAACGTAATAAGATTTTATTTCCAATGGTAAGGCTTTGAAACATCAACTCAAACTTTATTTGGAGTTGAAAAGATACGTACACACCTTTTCACTTCAGACAACGTTCAGTTTCCTTCGACGTTCGAGCAAGCAACACGTACATGCTTCGTACACCTCATACACGCATCGTACACCATAAATACATTATGTACCATAAAAATTTGGGTCTTACAATCTAATTTTGTGATTCGTGTTAACTGCATTGCTCCTCTTCTGTTGGTGGGGCTCTTACCTTCTCTAGTGAAATGTCCCGTTCTTATTGATTAAAAACGTTCCATATTAATTGATTTCGTTGCGAGGTTTTGACCTCTATATGAGACGTTTTTCAAAGACTGCATTCATTTTTAAAACAAACCATAACCTTTATTTCATAAATAAAGGTTTAAAAAGCTTTACGTAGATTATCATATAATGATAATCTAAAATATCCTGTTTACAAACGACCATTACATAATGGTTTACAATACAAATATGTTACATCGAAATCAGTTTCTTGAATGCAGTTTTTACACAATATCATACAAACATGGACTCCAAATCTTGTCCTTATTTTAGTATGCAACAGCGGAAGCTCTTAGTATTCACCTGAGAATAAACATGCTTTAAACGTCAACAAAAATGTTGGTGAGTTATAGGTTTAACCTATATATATCAAATTGTAACAATAGACCACAAGATTTCATATTTCAATATACATCCCATACATAGAGATAAAAATCATTCATATGGTGAACACCTGGTAACCGACATTAACAAGATGCATATATAAGAATATCCCCATCATTCCGGGACACCCTTCGGATATGATATAAATTTCGAAGTACTAAAGCATCCAATACTTTGGATGGGGTTTGTTAGGCCCAATAGATCTATCTTTAGGATTCGCGTCAATTAGGGTGTCTGTTCCCTAATTCTTAGATTACCAGACTTAATAAAAAGGGGCATATTCGATTTCGATAATTCAACCATAGAATGTAGTTTCACGTACTTGTGTCTATTTTGTAAATCATTTATAAAACCTGCATGTATTCTCATCCCAAAAATATTAGATTTTAAAAGTGGGACTATAACTCACTTTCACAGATTTTTACTTCGTCGAGAAGTAAGACTTGGCCACTGTTGATTCACGAACCTATAACAATATATACATGTATATTAAAGTATGTTCAAAATATATTTACAACACTTTTAATATATTTTGATGTTTTAAGTTTATTAAGTCAGCTGTCCTCGTTAGTAACCTACAACTAGTTGTCCACAGTTAGATGTACAGAAATAAATTGATAAATATTATCTTGAATCAATCCACGACCTAGTGTATATGTATCTCAGTATTGATCACAACTCAAACTATATATATTTTGGAATCAACCTCAACCCTGTATAGCTAACTCCAACATTCACATATAGAGTGTCTATGGTTGTTCCGAAATATATATAGATGTGTCGAAATGATAGGTCGAAACATTGTATACGTGTCTATGGTATCTCAAGATTACATAATATACAATACAAGTTGATTAAGTTATGGTTGGAATAGATTTGTTACCAATTTTCACGTAGCTAAAATGAGAAAAATTATCCAATCTTGTTTTACCCATAACTTCTTCATTTTAAATCCGTTTTGAGTGAATCAAATTGCTATGGTTTCATATTGAACTCTATTTTATGAATCTAAACAGAAAAAGTATAGGTTTATAGTCGGAAAAATAAGTTACAAGTCGTTTTTGTAAAGGTAGTCATTTCAGTCGAAAGAACGACGTCTAGATGACCATTTTAGAAAATATACTTCCACTTTGAGTTTAACCATAATTTTTGGATATAGTTTCATGTTCATAATAAAAATCATTTTCTCAGAATAACAACTTTTAAATCAAAGTTTATCATAGTTTTTAATTAACTAACCCAAAACAGCCCGCGGTGTTACTACGACGGCGTAAATCCGGTTTTACGGTGTTTTTCGTGTTTCCAGATTTTAAATCATTAAGTTAGCATATCATATAGATATAGAACATGTGTTTAGTTAATTTTAAAAGTCAAGTTATAAGGATTAACTTTTGTTTGCGAACAAGTTTAGAATTAACTAAACTATGTTCTAGTGATTACGAGTTTAAACCTTCGAATAAGATAGTTTTATATATATGAATCGAATGATGTTATGAACATTATTACTACCTCAAGTTTAGTAGGTAAACCTATTGGAAGTGAGAAGAAATGATCTAGCTTCAAAGGATCTTGGATGGCTTGAAAGTTCTTGAAGTAGGATCATGACACAAAAACAAGTTCAAGTAAGATTTTTACTCGAATTAAGATAGTTTATAGTTATAGAAATTGAATCAAAGTTTGAATATGAATATTACCTTGAATAAGAAAGATAACCTACTGTATATAACAAAGGTTTCTTGATCTTAGATGATTACTTGGAATGGATTAGAAAGCTTGGAAGTAAATTAGTAAACTTGAAGGGATTTTTGAAGTGTTCTTGAAGTGTTCTTCCTATGATGATTATAGCTTGATTCTTGAAGTGATTTTTGATGAAGATGATGATTAACTACTGGAAAAATACGTTCATAATAGTGTGTGTATGTGTGTGTTGAGAGAGAATTAGAAAGAGAATTGGAAGTGAAATGGAGTGAATGATGAGTGGTAATTGGTGAGTGGTGAGTGGGGTTAAAAGGAGTTCTAGTTAGTTGACTAGCTCATGGTAGAAGTTAAAATTGATTAGTCATACATGACATAATCAAGAGTGGAATCCCATGCTAGTTCCTATTGGTATATACCCATAGTAAGTACGTTTTGAAGCTGTGTATAATACGGGTAAGAATACGACTAGAATTCTTGATGAAAGAAAAGAATGGGAAAGTAACTGTAACCATTTTCGTTAAGTATGAGTGTTTTGATATATGTCTTGAAGTCTTCCAAAAGTATTTTAATACATCTAAATACACTACATGTATATACATTTTAACTGAGTCGTTAAGTCATCGTTAGTCGTTACATGTAAGTGTTGTTTTGAAACCTTTAAGTTAACGATCTCAATTAATGTTGTTAACCCATTGTTTATTATATCTAATGAGATGTTAAATTATTATATTATCATGTATTATGATATATTAATATATCTTAATATGATATATATACATTTAAATGTCGTTACAACGATAATCGTTACATATATGTCTCGTTTCGAAATCCTTAAGTTAATAGTCTTGTTTATATGTATATAACTCATTGTTAATATACTTATGGAGATAATTACTTATCATAATCTCATGTTAACCATATGTATATCCATATATATATCGTCATGTCGTTTTTACAAGTTTTAACGTTCGTGAATCGCCGGTCAACTTGGGTGGCCAATTGTCTATATGAAACATATTTCAATTAATCAAGTCTTAACAAGTTTGATTTCTTAACATGTTGGAAACATTTAATCATGTAAATATCAATCTCAATTAATATATATAAACATGGAAAAGTTCGGGTCACAACAGTACCTACCCGTTAAATAAATTTCGTCCCGAAATTTTAAGCTGTTGAAGGTGTTGACGAATCTTCTGGAAATAGATGCGGGTATTTCTTCTTCATCTGATCTTCATGCTCCCAGGTGAACTCGGGTCTTCTACGAGCATTCCATCGAACCTTAAAAATTGGTATCTTGTTTTGCTTAAGTCTTTTAACCTCACGATCCATTATTTCGACGGGTTCTTCGATGAATTGGAGTTTTTCGTTGATTTGGATTTCATCTAACGGAATAGTGAGATCTTCTTTAGCAAGACATTTCTTCAAATTCGAGACGTGGAAAGTGTTATGTACAGCCGCGAGTTGTTGAGGTAACTCAAGTCGGTAAGCTACTGGTCCGACACGATCAATAATCTTGAATGGTCCAATATACCTTGGATTTAATTTCCCTCATTTACCAAATCGAACAACGCCTTTCCAAGGTGCAACTTTAAGCATGACCATCTCTCCAATTTCAAATTCTATATCTTTTCTTTTAATGTCAGCGTAGCTCTTTTGTCGACTTTGGGCGGTTTTCAACCGTTGTTGAATTTGGATGATCTTCTCGGTAGTTTCTTGTATAATCTCCGGACCCGTAATCTGTCTATCCCCCACTTCACTCCAACAAATCGGAGACCTGCACTTTCTACCATAAAGTGCTTCAAACGGCGCCATCTCAATGCTTGAATGGTAGCTGTTGTTGTAGAAAAATTCTGCTAACGGTAGATGTCGATCCCAACTGTTTCCGAAATCAATAACACATGCTCGTAGCATGTATTCAAGCGTTTGTATCGTCCTTTCGCTCTGCCCATCAGTTTGTGGATGATAGGCAGTACTCATGTCTAGACGAGTTCCTAATGCTTGCTGTAATGTCTGCCAGAATCTTGAAATAAATCTGCCATCCCTATCAGAGATAATAGAGATTGGTATTCCATGTCTGGAGACGACTTCCTTCAAATACAGTCGTGCTAACTTCTCCATCTTGTCATCTTCTCTTATTGGCAGGAAGTGTGCTGATTTGGTGAGACGATCAACTATTACCCAAATAGTATCAAAACCACTTGCAGTCCTTGGCAATTTAGTGATGAAATCCATAGTAATGTTTTCCCATTTCCATTCTGGGATTTCGGGTTGTTGAAGTAGACCTGATGGTTTTTGATGCTCAGCTTTGACCTTAGAACACGTTAAACATTCTCCTACATATTTAGCAACATCGGCTTTCATACCCGGCCACCAAAAATGTTTCTTGAGATCCTTGTACATCTTCCCCGTTCCAGGATGTATTGAGTATCTGGTTTTATGAGCTTCTCTAAGTACCATTTGTAGTGACCCGAAATTTTCCATGTTTATATATATTAATTGAGATTGATATTTACATGATTAAATGTTTCCAACATGTTAAGCAATCAAACTTGTTAAGACTTGATTAATTGAAATATGTTTCATATAGACAATTGACCACCCAAGTTGACCGGCGATTCACGAACGTTAAAACTTGTAAAAATGACATGACGATATATATATATGGATATACATATGGTTAACATGAGATTATGATAAGTAAGTATCTCCATAAGTATATTAACAATGAGTTATATACATATAAACAAGACTACTAACTTAAGGATTTTGAAAAGAGACATATATGTAACGATTATCGTTGTAACGACATTTAAATGTATATATATCATATTAAGATATATTAATATATCATAATATCATGATAATATAATAATTTAACATCTCATTAGATATAATAAACAATGGGTTAACAACATTAATTGAGATCGTTAACTTAAAGGTTTCAAAACAACACTTACATGTAACGACTAACGATGACTTAACGACTCAGTTAAAATGTATATACATGTAGTGTATTTAGATGTATTAAAATACTTTTGGAAGACTTCAAGACATATATCAAAACACTCATACTTAACGAAAATGGTTACAGTTACTTTCCCATTCTTTTCTTTCATCAAGAATTCTAGTCGTATTCTTACCCGTATTATACACAGCTTCAAAACGTACTTACTATAGGTATATACCAATAGGAACTAGCATGGGATTCCACTCTTGATTATGTCATGTATGACTAATCAATTTTAACTTCTACCATGAGCTAGTCAACTAACTAGAACTCCTTTTAACCCCACTCACCACTCACCAATTACCACTCATCATTCACTCCATTTCACTTCCAATTCTCTTTCTAATTCTCTCTCAACACACCCACACTATTATGAACGTATTTTTCCAGTAGTTAATCATCATCTTCATCAAAAATCACTTCAATAATCAAGCTATAATCATCATAGGAAGAACACTTCAAGAACACTTCAAAAATCCCTTCAAGTTTACTAATTTACTTCCAAGCTTTCTGATCCATTCCAAGTAATCATCTAAGATCAAGAAACCTTTGTTATATACAGTAGGTTATCTTTCTTATTCAAGGTAATATTCATATTCAAACTTTGATTCAATTTCTATAACTATAAACTATCTTAATTCGAGTAAAAATCTTACTTGAACTTGTTTTTGTGTCATGATCCTACTTCAAGAACTTTCAAGCCATCCAAGATCCTTTGAAGCTAGATCATTTCTTCTCACTTCCAATAGGTTTACCTACTAAACTTGAGGTAGTAATAATGTTCATAACATCATTCGATTCATATATATAAAACTATCTTATTCGAAGGTTTAAACTCGTAATCACTAGAACATAGTTTAGTTAATTCTAAACTTGTTCGCAAACAAAAGTTAATCCTTATAACTTGACTTTTAAAATTAACTAAACACATGTTCTATATCTATATGATATGCTAACTTAATGATTTAAAATCTGGAAACACGAAAAACACCGTAAAACCGGATTTACGCCGTCGTAGTAACACCGCGGGCTGTTTTGGGTTAGTTAATTAAAAACTATGATAAACTTTGATTTAAAAGTTGTTATTCTGAGAAAATGATTTTTATTATGAACATGAAACTATATCCAAAAATTATGGTTAAACTCAAAGTGGAAGTATATTTTCTAAAATGGTCATCTAGACGTCGTTCTTTCGACTGAAATGACTACCTTTACAAAAACAACTTGTAACTTATTTTTCCGACTATAAACCTATACTTTTTCTGTTTAGATTCATAAAATAGAGTTCAATATGAAACCATAACAATTTGATTCACTCAAAACGGATTTAAAATGAAGAAGTTATGGGTAAAACAAGATTGGATAATTTTTCTCATTTTAGCTACGTGAAAATTGGTAACAAATCTATTCCAACCATAACTTAATCAACTTGTATTGTATATTATGTAATCTTGAGATACCATAGACACGTATACAATGTTTCGACCTATCATGTCGACACATCTATATATATTTCGGAACAACCATAGACACTCTATATGTGAATGTTGGAGTTAGCTATACAGGGTTGAGGTTGATTCCAAAATATGTATAGTTTGAGTTGTGATCAATACTGAGATACGTATACACTGGGTCGTGGATTGATTCAAGATAATATTTATCGATTTATTTCTGTATATCTAACTGTGGATAACTAGTTGTAGGTTACTAACGAGGACAGCTGACTTAATAAACTTAAAACATCAAAATATATTAAAAGTGTTGTAAATATATTTTGAACATACTTTGATATATATGTATATATTGTTATAGGTTCGTGAATCAACCAGTGGCCAAGTCTTACTTCCCGACGAAGTAAAAATCTGTGAAAGTGAGTTATAGTCCCACTTTTAAAATCTAATATTTTTGGGATGAGAATACATGCAGGTTTTATAAATGATTTACAAAATAGACACAAGTAAGTGAAACTACATTCTATGGTCGAATTATCGAAATCGAATATGCCCCTTTTTATTAAGTCTGGTAATCTAAGAATTAGGGAACAGACACCCTAATTGACGCTAATCCTAAAGATAGATCTATCGGGCCCAACAAGCCCCATCCAAAGTACCGGATGCTTTAGTACTTCGAAATTTATATCATGTCCGATGGAGGATCCCGGAATGATGGGGATATTCTTATATATGCATCTTGTTAATGTCGGTTACCAGGTGTTCACCATATGAATGATTTTTATCTCTATGTATGGGATGTGTATTGAAATATGAAATCTTGTGGTCTATTGTTACGATTTGATATATATAGGTTAAACCTATAACTCACCAACATTTTTGTTGACGTTTAAAGCATGTTTATTCTCAGGTGAATATTAAGAGCTTCCGCTGTTGCATACTAAAATAAGGACAAGATTTGGAGTCCATGTTTGTATGATATTGTGTAAAAACTGCATTCAAGAAACTGATTTCGATGTAACATATTTGTATTGTAAACCATTATGTAATGGTCGTGTGTAAACAGGATATTTTAGATTATCATTATTTGATAATCTACGTAAAGCTTTTTAAACCTTTATTTATGAAATAAAGGTTATGGTTTGTTTTAAAAATGAATGCAGTCTTTGAAAAACGTCTCATATAGAGGTCAAAACCTCGCAACGAAATCAATTAATATGGAACGTTTTTAATCAATAAGAACGGGACATTTCAGTTGGTATCAGAGCGTTGGTCTTAGAGAACCAGAATTTTGCATTAGTGTGTCTTATCGAGTTTGTTAGGATGCATTAGTGAGTCTGGACTTCGACCGTGTTTACTTGAAAAATGATTGCTTAACAAATTTTGTTGGAAACTATATATTTTTAACATGTGAATATTATGTGATATATTAATCTCTTAACGCGTTTGATATTATGTGATAGATGTCTACCTCTAGAACAAGTTCCATTGACTCACCTAATAATAATGAAGAGTCAAATGTAAATTGGAATGATTCGTGGACTGATTCACAAGTTCCCGAAGAGGAACCGGAAGAAGAGTCGGAACCGGAAGAAGAATCAGAACCGGAAGAGGAGGAACCGGATGAAGAAATAGAACCGGTGGGGGAAATAATAAAACGGTTAAGTAAAAGAAAATCCTCAACCAACCGACCAAGGTTAATTATGGTCAATGGTGTTTCCACCAAGGAAGCAAAATATTGGGAGGATTACCAATTCTCCGATGAATCGGATTCCGACGAGAATTCCGATGATGTTATAGAACTTACCCCAACTGAATTTAAAAAGGCAAAAGAAAATAATAGGGGAAAGGGCATAAAAATAGAGAAATCTAATTCCAACCCCGATGAACTTTATATGTATCGTCAACCCCCGAAGTCCTTAAGTTGTAACAATGACTCGGGAACCTCTAAACCACCAGGTTTTTCTAAACCAATGTGGAAAATTAAGGCTCGTATTAGGGGAACATCATATATCCCTAGAAACTTGGCAAAATGAATCAAAACCGAAGAAGAAGAAACAAGCGAGTCGGAATAAGATAGTTGTATTCGTGTGGTGTAATATATGTAATATAGTGTGCTTATGCTTTATGATATATGTAAAAATTGCTTGTATTAATAAGTATTTTTTTATGAATCTAACTCTTGTCTATTTTACAGTATAAAAACACAAAATGGATAGACAACCCAATATTTTAAGAGACCTACCCGGAGACATGATTGATGAAATCTTGTCTAGAGTCGGTCAGAATTCTTCGGCACAACTATTTAAGGCGAGATCAGTTTGTAAGACATTCGAAGAACGTTCCAAGAATGCCTTGGTTTATAAAAGGCTTTCGTTCGAAAGATGGGGGATATCACATTGGGAAATCCATAAGTTACAATGTGTTTACTTTGACGCATATATTGCGGGGAACCCAAATGCTATTGTACGCAATGGGTTAAGAAATTATTTTGACTCAATATATCCGAATATTGGACTTCGTGATTTAGAAAAAGCGGCTAACATGCAACATAAAAAAGCATGTTATGCTTACGGATTAGTAATGTTCGCTTCTCACCAAAGTGAGAACATGAACATCGGGCTACAACTATTAAACAAAATGTTCCCACAAGTGACGGAGTCGGTAATTGGGGTAAGAAATGAGGTTTTTAGATTGTTACGGGACTGTTGGACATTACGTAACCCTCGTCCCTTTGACGATGTTACAACACGCTGTCTTATCAACGGCCATAACGGTTATGTTCCACAAGACCAAGGATGGGAAGTAATCCTAGTAAAACCTGAATGCATGACTTGTTTCTGGACGTATGAATTACGTGTCTTTATTGCCTTTGCTGAACGACTTGTGTACTAGCTAGAATTATCTTCACAACCATCTTGTATTAAATTTATTGTGTGCTATATTTCATGCTATATGTAAAATAAGCGGTATTGTAAGTTTGTAAAATATTGTGTAAAAGTTTGTACGCGAAATATTATTATAATCAGTTTTTCATATAGAATTGTAGTAGTTGAATTGTATATTAGCTACTAAGTATGAACTTAACGGGTAGGTACTACCCGAATTTAAACTTATAAAACGCTAATATGAAGAAAAAGCTTTTATAAATGAGTTCATATTATGCTACGAAATACTATTAACTACTCTTAATATTCTATATGATTAACTTGTTCCATTTGACTATTTTGAAGGAAATGGCACCGACTACTCGACACACCGTGAATATGAATGAAGAGGAATTCCGTACTTTTCTAGCTTCAAACATAGCCGCAGTACAGGCTGCGCTACATACCAACAATAACCTTGGATCTAGCAGTACAGGAAATCGTGTAGGATGCACCTACAAAGAATTCACTGCCTGCAAACCTTTGGAATTTGATGGAACCGAAGGACCGATCGGATTGAAACGGTGGACCGAGAAGGTTGAATCGGTGTTTGCCATAAGTAAGTGTACTGAAGAGGACAAAGTAAAGTACGCTACGCATACCTTCACAGGTTCTGCGTTAACATGGTGGAATACCTATCTAGAGCAAGTGGGACAAGACGATGCGTACGCACTACCGTGGTTAGCATTCAAGCACTTGATGAACGAGAAGTACCGTCCCAGAACCGAGGTCAATAAGCTCAAGACAGAACTTAGAGGGTTACGAACCCAAGGATTTGATACTACCACGTACGAAAGACGATTCACAGAATTGTGCCTATTGTGTCCGGGAGCATTCGAAGATGAGGAAGAGAAGATCGACGCGTTTGTGAAAGGATTACCGGAAAGAATCCAAGAAGATATAAGTTCACACGAGCCCGCCTCCATACAACAGGCATGTAGAATGGCTCACAAACTAGTGGACCAGATTGAAGAAAGAATTAAAGAACAGATTGCTGAAGAGACCAATGTGAAGCAAGTCAAAAGAAAGTGGGAGGAAAACGGTGATAAGAATCACCAATACAACAACAACAGCAATTACAACAATAATCGCAACAATTATCCCGGCAATCGCAACATCAATCGCAACTACAACAAACGTACCAACAACAACAACAACAACAACAACAACAACAACAACAACAACAACAACAACAACAACAACAACAACAACAACAACAACAAAAGCAGCAACTACAACAATCATCCCAACAACAATAATAATCGCAACAACAATAACAATCAGAAGCAGCTATGCCAAAGGTGTGAAAAGTATCACTCGGGGTTCTGCACCAAATTTTGCAACAAGTGTAAAAGAAATGGTCATAGCGCGGCGAAGTGTGAGGTCTACGGACCAGGGGTTAATAGAACGAAAGGAACAAATGGTGTCGGAACGAGTAATGGCGGAGCAAGTAGTGTCGGAGCAAGTTATGCCAATGTAGTTTGTTATAAATGTGGAAAATCGGGCCACATCATTAGAAATTGCCCGAACCAGGAGAACACGAATGGACAAGGCCGCGGAAGAGTTTTCAATATTAATGCGGCAGAGGCACAGGAAGACCCGGAGCTTGTTACGGGTACGTTTCTTATTGACAATAAATCTGCTTACGTTTTATTTGATTCGGGTGCGGATAGAAGCTATATGAGTAGAGATTTTTGTGCTAAATTAAGTTGTCCATTGACGCCTTTGGATAGTAAATTTTTACTCGAATTAGCAAATGGTAAATTAATTTCAGCAGATAATATATGTCGGAATCGAGAAATTAAACTGGTTAGCGAAACATTTAAGATTGATTTGATACCAGTAGAGTTAGGGAGTTTTGATGTGATAATCGGTATGGACTGGTTGAAAGAAGTGAAAGCAGAGATCGTTTGTTACAAAAATGCAATTCGCATTATACGAGAAAAAGGAAAACCCTTAATGGTGTACGGAGAAAAGGGCAACACGAAGCTACATCTTATTAGTAATTTGAAGGCACAAAAACTAATAAGAAAAGGTTGCTATGCTGTTTTAGCACACGTCGAGAAAGTACAAACTGAAGAAAAGAGCATCAATGATGTTCCCATTGCAAAAGAATTTCCCGATGTATTTCCGAAAGAATTACCCGGATTACCCCCACATCGATCCGTTGAATTTCAAATAGATCTTGTACCAGGAGCTGCACCAATAGCTCGTGCTCCTTACAGACTCGCACCCAGCGAGATGAAAGAACTGCAAAGCCAATTACAAGAACTTTTAGAGCGTGGTTTCATTCGACCAAGCACATCACCGTGGGGAGCTCCTGTTTTGTTTGTCAAGAAGAAAGATGGTACATTCAGGTTGTGTATCGACTACCGAGAGTTGAACAAACTTACCATCAAGAACCGCTACCCACTACCGAGAATCGACGACTTATTTGATCAACTACAAGGCTCGTCTGTTTATTCAAAGATTGACTTACGTTTCGGGTATCATCAAATGCGGGTGAAAGAAGATGATATTCCAAAGACTGCTTTCAGAACACGTTACGGTCATTACGAGTTTATGGTCATGCCATTTGGTTTAACTAATGCACCAGCTGTGTTCATGGACCTTATGAACCGAGTGTGTGGACCATACCTTGACAAGTTTGTCATTGTTTTCATTGATGACATACTTATTTACTCAAAGAATGACCAAGAACACGGTGAACATTTGAGAAAGGTGTTAGCAGTATTGAGGAAGGAAGAATTGTACGCTAAATTTTCAAAGTGTGCATTTTGGTTGGAAGAAGTTCAATTCCTCGGTCACATAGTGAACAAAAAAGGTATTAAGGTGGATCCGGCAAAGATAGAAACTGTTGAAAAGTGGGAAACTCCGAAAACTCCGAAACACATACGCCAGTTTTTAGGACTAGCTGGTTACTACAGAAGGTTCATCCAAGACTTTTCCAGAATAGCAAAAACCCTTGACTGCATTAACGCATAAAGGGAAGAAATTTGAATGGAAGGATGAACAAGAGAAAGCGTTTCAGTTATTGAAGAAAAAGCTAACTACGGCACCTATATTGTCATTGCCTGAAGGGAATGATGATTTTGTGATTTATTGTGACGCATCAAAGCAAGGTCTCGGTTGTGTATTAATGCAACGAACGAAGGTGATTGCTTATGCGTCTAGACAATTGAAGATTCACGAGCAAAATTATACGATGCATGATTTGGAATTAGGCGCGGTTGTTTTTGCATTAAAGACTTGGAGGCACTACTTATATGGGGTCAAAAGTATTATATATACCGACCACAAAAGTCTTCAACACATATTTAATCAGAAACAACTGAATATGAGGCAGCTAGGTGGATTGAATTATTGAATGATTACGACTTTGAGATTCGTTACCACCCTGGGAAGGCAAATGTGGTAGCCGATGCCTTGAGCAGGAAGGACAGAGAACCCATTCGAGTAAAATCTATGAATATAATGATTCATAATAACATTACTACTCAAATAAAGGAGGCGCAACAAGGAGTTTTAAAAGAGGGAAATTTAAAGGATGAAATACCCAAAGGATCGGAGAAGCATCTTAATATTCGGGAAGACGGAACCCGGTATAGGGCTGAAAGGATTTGGGTACCAAAATTTGGAGATATGAGAGAAATGGTACTTAGAGAAGCTCATAAAACCAGATACTCAATACATCTTGAAACGGGGAAGATGTACAAGGATCTCAAGAAACATTTTTGGTGGCCGGGTATGAAAGCCGATGTTGCTAAACACGTAGGAGAATGTTTGACGTGTTCTAAGGTCAAAGCTAAGTATCAGAAATCATCAGGTCTACTTCAACAACCCTAAATCCCAGAATGGAAATGGGAAAACATTACCATGGATTTCATCACTAAATTGCCAAGGACTGCAAGTGGTTTTGATACTATTGCCAATTGCCAATTGCCAAGAAAATCCTCAATCAACTATTACCCAAATAGTATCAAAACCACTTGCAGTCCTTGGCAATTTAGTGATGAAATCCATGGTAATGTTTTCCCATTTCCATTCTGGGATTTCGGGTTGTTGAAGTAGACCTGATGGTTTCTGATGCTCAGCTTTGACCTTAGAACACGTCAAACATTCTCCTACGTATTTAGCAACATCGTCTTTCATACCCGGCCACCAAAAATGTTTCTTGAGATCCTTGTACATCTTCCCCGTTCCAGGATGTATTGAGTATCTGGTTTTATGAGCTTCTCTAAGTACCATTTCTCTCATATCTCTAAATTTTGGTACCCAAATCCTTTCAGTCCTATACCGGGTTCCGTCTTCCCGAATATTAAGATGCTGCTCCGATCCTTTGGGTATTTCATCCTTTAAATTTCTTTCTTTTAAAACTCCTTGTTGCACCTCCTTTATTTGAGTAGTAAGGTTATTATGAATCATTATATTCATAGATTTTACTCGAATGGGTTCTCTGTCCTTCCTGCTCAAGGCATCGGCTACCACATTTGCCTTCCCCGGGGGGTAACGAATCTCAAAGTCGTAATCATTCAACAATTCAATCCACCTACGCTGCCTCATATTCAGTTGTTTCTGATTAAATATGTGTTGAAGACTTTTGTGGTCGGTATATATAATACTTTTGACCCCATATAAGTAGTGCCTCCAAGTCTTTAATGCAAAAACAACCGCGCCTAATTCCAAATCATGCGTCGTATAATTTTGCTCGTGAATCTTCAATTGTCTAGACGCATAAGCAATCACCTTCGTTCGTTGCATTAATACACAACCGAGACCTTGCTTTGATGCGTCACAATAAATCACAAAATCATCATTCCCTTTAGGCAATGACAATATAGGTGCCGTAGTTATCTTTTTCTTCAATAACTGAAACGCTTTCTCTTGTTCATCCTTCCATTCAAATTTCTTTCCTTTATGCGTTAATGCAGTCAAGGGTTTTGCTATTCTGGAAAAGTCTTGGATGAACCTTCTGTAGTAACCAGCTAGTCCTAAAAACTGGCGTATGTGTTTCGGAGTTTTCGGGGGTTTCTACTTTTCAACAGTTTCTATCTTTGCCGGATCCACCTTAATACCTTTTTTTGTTCACTATGTGACCGAGGAATTGAACTTCTTCCAACCAAAATGCACACTTTGAAAATTTAGCGTACAATTCTTCCTTCCTCAATACTTCTAACACCTTTCTCAAATGTTCACCGTGTTCTTGGTCGTTCTTTGAGTAAATAAGTATGCCATCAATGAAAACAATGACAAAATTGTCAAGGTATGGTCCACACACTCGGTTCATAAGGTCCATGAACACAGCTGGTGCATTAGTTAAACCAAATGGCATGACCATAAACTCGTAATGACCGTAACGTGTTCTGAAAGCAGTCTTTGGAATATCATCTTCTTTCACCCGCATTTGATGATACCCGGAACGTAAGTCAATCTTTGAATAAACAGACGAGCCTTGTAGTTGATCAAATAAGTCGTCGATTCTCGGTAGTGGGTAGCGGTTCTTGATGGTAAGTTTGTTCAACTCTCGGTAGTCGATACACAACCTGAATGTACCATTGATAATGCTAAAAACGAACATATATTTCATAGCATTATTCCTCAAGAAAGACAAGCTTTTAGTTGCAATTGTTCTATTTAAAAGTGATATTCGTTTAAATAATAAAAGGTGAAGACAAAAGACAGATTCGACGAATTGAAGACACAAACGACCAAAAAGCTCAAAAGTACAAAAGACAATCAAAGAGGTTCCAATTATTGATAAGAAACGTCTCGAAATTACAAGAGTACAAGATTCAAAACGCAAAGTACAAGATATTAAATTGTACGCAAGGACGTTCGAAAATCCGGAACAGGGACCAGAGTCAACTCTCAACGCTCGACGCAACGGACTAAAAATTACAAGTCAACTATGCACATAAATATAATATAATATTTAAATAATTTTTATAATTATTTATATATTATATAAATAATAAAAATCCGTCGGCAAGAAAGACTCCAAAGTTTGTGAGCTGTATTTACAAACTCCGTGACTCGCAGAGTTTGAAGGCAAAAAGGGCCGCGAGTCGCGGAGCCCCAAATTCTGAAACTCCCTATAAAGCCAACCGAATTCTGATCATTTTTTCATAACAAATATCCATCCATCTCTCTATCTATAACGTAATATTTATATTTATAATTTATATTTTAATTTTAATTTTAATTATAATTCTAATAATAAGGGTATGTTAGCGAATATTGTAAGGGTGTAAGTCGAAATTCTGTCCGTGTAACGCTACGCTATTTTTAATCATTGTAAGTTATGTTCAACCTTTTTAATTTAATGTCTAGTAGCTAAGTTATTATTATGCTTATTTAAAACGAAGTAATCATGATGTTGGGCTAATTACTAAAATTGGGTAATTGGGCTTTGTACCATAATTGGGGTTTGGACAAAAGAACGACACTTGTGGAAATTAGACTATGGTCTATTAATGGGCTTTATATTTGTTTAACTAAATGATAGTTTGTTAATGTTAATATAAAGATTTACAATTGGGCGTCCCTATAAATTACCATATACACTCGATCGGACACGATGGGCGGGATATTTATATGTACGAATAATCGTTCATTTAACCGGACACGGGAATGGATTAATAGCCACTAGAATAATTAAAACAGGGGTGAAATTATGTACAAGGACACTTGGTATAATTGATAACAAAATATTAAAACCTTGGGTTACACTCAGTCGACATCCTGGTGTAATTATTAAACAAAATATTAAAATCTTGTTACAGTTTAAGTCCCCAATTAGTTGGAATATTTAACTTCGGGTATAAGGATAATTTGACGAGGATACTCGCACTTTATATTTATGACTGATGGACTGTTATGGACAAAACCAGACGGACATATTAAATAATCCAGGACAAAGGACAATTAACCCATGGGCATAAAACTAAAATCAACACGTCAACCATCATGATTACGGAAGTTTAAATAAGCATAATTCTTTTATTTCATATTTAATTTCCTTTATTTTATATTTAATTGCACTTCTAATTATCGCATTTTTATTGTATTTAATTGCACTTTTAATTATCGTACTTTTTAATTATCGCAAGTTTATTTTATCGCACTTTTATTATTCGCAATTTCATTATCGTTATTTACTTTACGCGTTAAATTAAGTCTTGTATTTATTTATTATTTTACATTTGATTTTAATTGCGACTAAAGTTTTAAAATCGACAAACCGGTCATTAAACGGTAAAAACCCCCTTTATAATAATAATATTACTTATATATATATATTTGTATTTTTATAAAAGTAAACTAATATATCGTTAAGCTTTGTTTAAATATTTTCCCTGTGGAACGAACCGGACTTACTAAAAACTACACTACTCTACGATTAGGTACACTGCCTATAAGTGTTGTAGCAAGATTTAAGTATATCCATTCTATAAATAAATAAATATCTTGTGTAAAATTGTATCGTATTTAATAGTATTTTCTTGTAAAATTTAATAGCTATTTTATATACACTCCGCTACCACATCAAGTATTTTTGGCGCCGCTGCCGGGGACTCGCTTAAAAGCCGGAAGCGCAACGCTAATATAAAAAAAAAGATTTTTAGTTTACTTTTATTAAAATTCGTTTTTATAAAAATACGTTTTAAATATTCAAAAATATAAAAAGAAAAACAAAAATATAAGTATTTTTAAGATTTTGTTAAATATTTAAGTTTTATAAAGTAGTTCTATTTTTATTTAAGTTTTTAAATATAAGTTTTTATTATACAAATATCTTGATATAAACAGAAAATATAAAAACAGAAAATAAAAAAAAATAAAAAACACGTCGAATTAAAAACTGTACCTGAGTTGAATTTTGGAACCCCGCGACTCGCGGGGTTTGCTGCTTGGAATACCGCGACTCGCGGAGATCTCTCTGACGCGCCTGACAGAACCCTAATCAGCATTTATTAGGAGTAATTATTATTATTAATTTTTAATTAAAACCCTAATTTGGTTTATAATTTTTAATTAGTTTTTAGTTTTTATTATTATTTTGTATATTTAGTTTATTTAGTTAATTAAATTGTAAAATTAATAGTTTTATGAAATAAATAATATAAAAATAATATTTTTATAAAAATTGTACTTTTTACAACTTTTTGTATATTTTTATATTTTGTCCCTTTTTAATTGTTTTAGCGTAATATTTGTATTTTTCGCTCGTAATTAGTTTTAAGTCATAGTTTTTACCATAGTTATTTTTATTTCTAGATTTTTATGCTTTGCCGTAGAATTCCTTAAGTGCTTTTTCTTTAGACTAAGATTTAGGTACTTTAGAATTTTGTGACGCCTTTTTAAGTTTTAGTTTCTTTTTAAGTTATTTCCATTTGGGATTTAGTTTTTCTTGTAAGCTTTAATATTTTTAGACGACTTTTACCTATGTATCAATTATCATTCCAATTAGTAATCTCAATTTGCGATTATAATTTTAAGTTAGTTGTAGTAATATGGTTAGGTTAGTCAAGTATTTTTAAGTTTTATAAGTTTCTTTTATTTTTCCGTCACCTTTTATTTTTCAACCAATTTTCTTTTTCGACCTTTTTCGACGAACTCTTTTTCTTTCTTATTTCTCGCTATTCTAGTTTTAGGACATAGATTTTTATTCTACTTCTTATCTAAATTTCTTAAAATTACGAAAATTTATTTTAAGTGGTTAAATTAATAGACATCAAAATTTTCTGGTTCGTAGTAATAGTTGGATTTGTACGTGGACCGGGTTATTAGAGCCAAACAGTCCTCAATTATATTGAGACCAAACGAATCCTGCCCCTCTGCTGCATCTTTTGGCTATTCGAAACGTGGGCAAAATCAGAAAAGTCTATTGATTGGATAACTTATTATAATTTTCCTTTCTTTTTTAAAACTAATAGGATATTCAGTGAATGCACCGAGCAAGACGTTCACCACCTTTTGTACGTTCACCACCTGTAACTAGATCAAGACATTTAGCAAATATTACTGCCGTTGATTTTTCTTTAGAATCGTCATCCAGTCGACCAACTACTCCAGTTCAAATTTCCGATAATCCATTTTTTGAACCCGACCTCACAATTGAGAATTCGGAGAATATTCAGGGACGATTCGTAGATCCTGAACCACTAAACTTTCCTCCGGAACCACCAATCATTCAAACAGAGATTGTTGAGGAACGAACCATTAAATCAGAATCCTCTAGTGATTCCGATTCAACAAATTCAATTATGGAGAATCTGGAACCTTTAAGTATGGAAGACCGAATGAGAGCTAAACGCACTGGCCAAGGTCACGCAATTACTCATCCAGACATTAATGCGCCAGATTATGAAATCAAAGGACAAATTCTACACATGGTGACTAATCAATGCCAATTTAGTGGTGCGCCGAAGGAAGATCCAAATGAACATTTACGTACCTTTAATAGGATCTGCACACTATTTAAAATCCGAGAAGTGGAGGATGAACAGATATATCTCATGTTATTTCCCTGGACTTTAAAGGGAGAAGCCAAAGATTGGTTGGAATCGTTACCTGAAGGGGCGATCGATACATGGGAGGTTTTAGTTGAAAAATTTCTTAAACAATTCTTTCCGGCATCTAAAGCCGTAAGACTTTAAGCAGAAATTGCTACGTTCACACAGAAGCCAAATGAAACTCTATATGAGGCGTGGACAAGATTTGGAAAGTTATTAAGAGGATGTCCGCAACATGGTTTAGATACCTGTCAAATAGTACAAATATTCTACCAAGGATGCGACATCACTACAAGAAAAGACATAGATATAGCAGCTGGTGGTTCTATTATGAAAAAAACCGAAACTGATGCTTACAAAATTACTGATAACACTGCTTCCCACTCACATGAGTGGCACCAAGAAAAAGATATCGTTAGATCATCTAAAGCAGCTAGAGCCGATTCTAGCCATGACTTAGATTCCATTTCCGCAAAGATAGATGCTGTCGAGAGACGAATGGAAAAGATGACTAAAGATATTCACTCAATACGAATTAGTTGTGAGCAGTGTGGAGGACCACATTTGACAAAAGATTGTCTCAGTATTGAATTAACAATGGAACAAAGAGAGAATATTTCATACATAAACCAAAGGCCTGGAAATAATTATCAGAATAATTATCAACCGCCAAGACCAATTTACAATCAAAACCAGAATTATAACCGAAATATTCCATACAACAACCAACAAGGTCCTAGCAATCAACAAGTATCCAATAATAATTACAATCAGCAAAGACCTAATTTTCAAAACAAACCACCGCAACAAACCGATGATAAAAAGCCGAATTTAGAAGATATGATGACGAAGCTAGTTGAAACTCAAACGCAGTTTTTCACATCTCAAAAACAAACCAATGAACAAAATGCTCAAGCATTTAGAAATCAACAAGCTTCTATTCAAAATCTGGAATAAGAAGTAAGTAACCTAGCAAGGTTAATAGGTGAAAGAAAACCGGGAAGTCTACCTAGTGATACAAATGCTAACCCCCGGAATGAAACAGCTAAAGCTATTACCACAAGAAGTGGTACAACACTTAAACCACCGGAAATACCTGTAACTTCTGATGAAGCTATTCCTACTCCACAAGAACCACAACCTGATCAAGATAAGGAAAAAGAACCGGTAGTTGAAAAGGATAATGATGATAACACAGTTAAGGCTAAACCTTATGTTAAACCATACCAACCACCACTTCCTTACCCGAGTAAAATAAAGAAAGAGAAACTTGAAGCCGAGCAATCCAAATTCTTGGATATGTTTAAACAGATAAATGAAAATCTTCCTTTCATTGATGTGATTTCAGGAATGCCTAGATATGCTAAATTCTTGAAAGATCTAATCTCAAATAGAAAGAAAATGGAAGAACTCTCGGCTGTTACCATGAATGCTAATTGTTCAGCAGTGCTGTTGAATAAGATACCAGAAAAACTATCTGATCCAGGAAGTTTCACAATTCCATGTTTTCTGGGTAGTCTTAGTTCAATAGAAGCATTGGCAGACTTAGGTGCTAGTATAAATCTAATGCCGTATTCACTATACGCTAAACTAGACCTTGGAGAATTGAAACCAACCAGAATAAGCATACAACTAGCCGATAGATCAATAAAATATCCTAGAGGGATAATGGAGAACATGCTAGTTAAAGTTGGTACTTTAGTATTTCCAGTAGATTTTGTTGTTCTGGACATGGAAGAAGATTCTCAAGTTCCTCTCATATTAGGAAGACCATTCTTAAACACGGCTAAAGCAATGATAGACGTGTTAGGTAAGAAACTGACCCTAAGTATAGAGGATGAGAGTGTTACCTTTTCAGTTGATAGAGCAATGCAACAACCACAATCTACAGATGATACATGTTATTATATTCAAACTATAGATGCACATGCAGAATTATTAGAAGAATTTCCAGAATTACAAGGAACGGGAGAATGTTCTTTAGGAGAAGGTAATGAACCAATTGATGAAGCTGAAATGTTAGCTACACTTATAGCTAATGGATATGAACCAACAACAGAAGAAATTCAAATGCTAAAAGAAGAAGACAGATATCGATACAAATCATCGATAGTAGAACCTCCGAAATTAGAGTTAAAGCCACTTCCAAACCATTTGGAATATGCTTATTTACATGGTGAATCTGAATTACCTGTAATAATATCGTCTTCTCTTACTGAAAATGAGAAATCACAACTCATTTCTGTGTTGAAAGCTCATAAACCAGCCATTGCATGGAAGATTCATGATATTAAAAGAATAAGTCCTTCGTATTGCACACATAAAATCCTTATGGAAGAAGGTCATAAAACGTATGTGCAACGCCAACGAAGACTAAATTCTAATATGCAAGATGTAGTTAAGAAAGAGATTATTAAACTGCTAGATGCAGGTATAATTTATCCAATTTCTGATAGTCCATGGGTAAGCCCAGTTCAATGCGTGCCTAAGAAGGGTGGCATGACTGTCATTACAAATGAAAAAAATGAGCTTATTCCTACTAGAACTGTAACAGGATGGCGTGTATGTATTGATTATAGTAAATTAAATGACGCCACCAGAAAAGATCACTTTCCCTTACCTTTCATAGATCAAATGTTGGAAAGATTAGCCGGAAATAGTTTCTATTGTTTTCTAGATGGATTTTCCGGATATTTTCAAATTCCAATAGCACCCGAGGACCAAGAGAAAACCACATTCACGTGCCCTTATGGTACTTTTGCTTACAAACGCATGCCATTTGGACTTTGCAACGCCCCTGCAACCTTTCAAAGGTGCATGATGGCGATTTTTCACGACATGATAGAAGAATGCATGGAAGTTTTCATGGATGACTTTTCGGTCTTCGGTGATACATTTGAAACATGTCTAGCTAATCTTGAACGAATGCTTATTAGATGCGAACAATCAAATCTAGTACTTAATTGGGAGAAATGCCATTTCATGGTTAAAGAAGGCATCGTTCTTGGACATAAAATTTCAAAAGAAGGAATTGAAGTGGATAGAGCTAAAGTAGATGTAATTGCTAAACTTCCACATCCCACCAATGTTAGAGGAGTTAGGAGTTTTCTAGGGCATGCCGGTTTTTACCGACGTTTCATAAAAGATTTTTCTAAAATTGCCACTCCTATGAATAAACTCCTAGAAAAGGATGCTCCATTCATCTTTTCAGATGAGTGTATCAAATCTTTTAATATTCTTAAAGAGAAACTCACTAATGCGCCGATCATGATAACACCAAATTGGAATCTACCATTTGAACTAATGTGCGATGCAAGTGATTTTGCAATGGGAGCCGTTTTAGGACAAAGGATTGAAAAACAATTTCAACCTATATATTATGCTAGTAAGACGTTACAAGGAGCACAAACGAACTATACAACTACTGAAAAAGAACTCCTTGCTATTGTCTTTGCTTTTGACAAATTTCGTTCATATCTCGTTCTAGCAAAAACGGTGGTCTATACCGACCATTCTGCTCTTAGATACCTATTTTCAAAACAAGATGCTAAACCAAGATTAATCCATTGGATCTTACTCTTACAAGAATTTGATATTGAAATCCGAGATAAAAGAGGAGCAGAAAATCTCGCCGCTGATCATCTTTCTCGTCTTGAAAATCCCGAATTAGAAGTTCTAAATGAATAGGCCATACAAGACAACTTTCCTGATGAATATCTATTGAAGATAGATTATAATGAAATCCCATGGTTTGCAGACTATGCAAACTACTTAGTTTGTGGATTCCTTGAAAAAGGATTATCGTACCAAAAATGAAAGAAATTCTTCAGTGATATAAAACACTATTTTTGGGAAGATCCACACCTGTTTAAAAGTTATCCAGATGGAATAATACGCCGATGTGTATTTGGAGATGAAGCTAGTAAAATTTTAAACCATTGTCACACAGGACCAACAGGAGGGTATTATGGGCCTCAACTAACAGCAAGAAAAGTTTATGATGCTGGATTCTATTGACCTACAATTTACAAAGACGCACACCTTCTTTGCAAATCATGTGATGCTTGTCAAAGGGCCGGAAAAATAAGTCAACGTGATGAAATGCCACAAAATTTCATACAAGTATGTGAAGTATTTGACATTTGGGGTATTGACTTTATGGGTCCATTTCCAAAATCTCATAATAATCTATATATACTCGTAGCCATTGATTATGTATCTAAATGGGCGGAAGCACAAGCTCTCCCAACTAACGATGCACGAGTTGTAGTCAACTTTTTAAAACGTCTTTTTGCAAGGTTTGGAACACCGAAAGCTTTAATAAGTGATCGGGGTACTCATTTTTGTAATAATCAACTTGAGAAAGTTCTTAAAAGATATGGAGTAACTCATAAAATCTCCACCGCATATCATCCACAAACAAGTGGACAAGTTGAAAATACCAACCGAGCTTTAAAACGTATTCTAGAGAAAACCGTAAGATCAAATCCAAAGGAATGGTCCATTAAATTGGAGGATGCACTCTGGGCTTTTAGAACAGCCTACAAAACTCCAATTGGAACCACACCTTTTAAACTTGTTTATGGAAAAGCATGTCATCTTCCAGTAGAAATTGAACACAAAGCATTTTGGGCTTTGAAGACATGTAATCTTGATTTACATGAAGCCGGACGTCTACGATTAAGTCAACTAAACGAATTAGAAGAATTAAGACATGAAGCATACGATAATTCGTTAATCTATAAGGAAAGAACGAAGAAATGGCATGATAAAAGAATCAGAAGTTTAAAAGAATTTAAAGAAGGAGACAGAGTTCTTCTTTTCAATTCATGATTCAAGCTATTTCCTGAAAAATTGAAATCAAGATGGTCTGGACCATTCATAGTCAAAAGAGTTTTCCCATACAGAACAGTAGAATTGATAAATTCAAATGGGATTGAATTTAAAGTTAATGGTCAAAGAGTTAAACACTACATAGATAGTCCGATGGAAGTCGACAACGAAGTTAATCACAATTTCGACACCACAACTAACTAAGTGTGGGGAGAATCAAGTCTTTAAAGGATAATATGTATTTCTATTAGAGTTAGATTGTCTGTTTTCGTGTAGTTCTCGAAAATGGAACCCAAATGGTCTTTCCCTAGCAGACCCTAAAGAACTAGTCTTCTCCCCCCATTCTGAATTTTTATTTTTTTTAGGAAATGAAGACTGCCTGTGAACTAAACCATGGTCTAATGCTACACGCTTTGATCACTAAACGTAATAATGACACACTTCCGAGTGAAATAGTATCAGTAATCAGAGAAAGAATGGACAGAGTTAGAAAAGAATCCAGATGCAAAGATAATAAGTTACAATTTGGTAAAGGAAAATCAAAATCCGCAGCAAAAAGAAGAGCACGACACCTAGAAAGATGTCACAAATGCGGAAAATGGTCACATGGAGGTAAATGTTCAAATAATCAAACCTATTCAAATACCGAATTTGTTACTTTATGCAGAGACGGACCGTTCATATGTTTAGAAGAAAAGACACTGAATGCTCGAGGTTACGCCTATGTAGCTATGGAAAACCAATTAAACCGACTATCTTATGAATGGGATAGATCATATAACTAAGAATACTATCTCACAGGTAAGTCTGTACAGTCTTTATTTTTATTTTTATTTTTAACCTTTTGATAATAAACGCTAATTTGTTCGCTATAAAGTATTAAATTGGTATTGAATAAAATTAGGTTTGGCGACCGAAATTATTGATATCATTCAAAAATTTATTACATCACTGCGAAATTTAACGTTTATTCTTAAGGTATAAATATCTTTAATCAATCAACCCAAAATATTTCAAAAATTCGTCATGAGTTAAATTAGGTATTGGAACCGAAATTACTTTACCGAAAAAAGGGGCGCATATTTTTGATAATATTTGATTGATTAAAGTGGGATAAAAAGCGAAAAAAGATTTTTAATTTTATTTTTACCATGTTTTTAAAATTAATATTTAAATCTTAAATTAATATTGTACACTTTGTAAAAACATTATATTTAAAATTGTAAATATTTGAAAAATTAATATAAGTTTGGTGTGAATTTATAATATGAATTTTTAAATTAAGTTTGGTGTGAATTTTTAATTTTTAAAATATGAATTTTTAATTTTATGCATTTCAAATTTAAAAGTTTGGTGTGAATTTTTAATATTAATTTTGAATTTTATATTTAAATTGTGTGAATTTAAAAACAAAAATTTACTTTATCTCATTAAGTTAAAAATATGATTTTTAAAATTCGTCGTAAGTTGAAGACTAGGTCGTTGAACCGAAATTGCTTTACCCGAGGGAGGGACGAGAACTTTTATTATCATTATTTTTTTTAAACTTATTGAATTAAAGTATGCCAAAAACATTAAAAAAACCCAAAAATCTTAGCTTTTAAAACAATCGCTACAAAAAGACAAATTTTAAAATTTTGTCGAAGGACGGACTAGGACATCGATCCGAAACGACCTCGTCCTAAATAACAAGGGAAACAAAATTTTAAAATTAATTACTTAATTGTTTTAATTAGTATAAGATGTTAAAAAAAAACAAAAAACAAACTCCG
Organism: Rutidosis leptorrhynchoides; assembly: GCF_046630445.1. Taxonomy (NCBI): domain Eukaryota; kingdom Viridiplantae; phylum Streptophyta; class Magnoliopsida; order Asterales; family Asteraceae; genus Rutidosis; species Rutidosis leptorrhynchoides. The sequence goes on from NC_092340.1 coordinate 321,878,259, forward strand.
CGACTCGCGGAGTTTGAAGGTTTAAACCCCGCGACTCGCGGGAGGACCAAAATATAGAAAAAAAAATATAAACGCAGAACTGATCAGTCCACACCACAAAAACAGAAAACACTGCGAAAATACTCCGAAAAAACACGCAAAAACACCCCCAAAATCACAATTTTTGACCGTTAATCATCAAATCTTTTACTAAAATCATGTTGAGAATGATGCTATCAAAGAATTACTCAAGAAAAACGGTAAATTTCTACACCTAAACACCATTTAATCCGAAAATTAGTGTTCTTGAGCAATTTTTTCCCCAATTTGATTTTGATGCTTTTTAGTGTAATTATGCTTAAATTGTTTATGTATTATGCTTGTATAACCTAGATTGATGCTATTTAACATGATTAGAAGCCTTAAACTTCAAATTTTGAGTAATCTAGGGTTTGTGTTCTTGAGCAAATTTGGGGCTTTTTGATATAAACAGGTTATGGCCGATTTTTGTCATGAATTGTTGTTAAATTAAGTAGTGTAACATGTTTAGGTAGTTAAATGATCCAAACTTTGAGCCTAAACATGATTTTGAGAATTAAAGTGGACTTTTTCAAGTCTAAAATTCATGAACTTGATTTTTGAGAGATAATGCCATTTGAAACTTGTTTAATTGCTAGTAATGATTATTTTGACATGTTATTTGAGTTGAATGCTTATGAACTTGGCGAACATTTTCGTATATGCTTATTTGAAAAAGTGTAGATTTGATAAAAATGTGAAAATGAGCTTAAGTTTGATATAAATTGATCATGTCATTGTAATTATTTTGATTGATGATTTTGCTGACACTAATGCATATTTGGATGCACAAAAATTGTGTTTGATGTGTTTTGCAGACTGAAAGGGGTGAATCTTCATCCCTAGCTCGCAATGCTCCTGCTGAGAATGCGGAACAATAGGAGGTGGATAGCTACTACAAGCAAGATATACCTCATCCAGTCATGACATTTTCTGATATGCACTTGGAAGATTTGTACCTGAACCTGAGATTTGATAGACTTTGGATAGATTATCCAAAATACCAAAGGGGTTTGCATACTCTTCATTCTAAAGTTGTTGAGGTACCTAGGGTCATAGAATGGGGACCATTAGAAGCGGTAGAATTGGCCGGGCCAATTAGGGAATTACTTGCACAGAGGTATGGTAATTCTACTTTTAATGACTGGGTACGTTTATTCACCATGCGTAGACCTGTATATAAAGTATGGTGTGAAGAATTGTTATGTAGTATAGAATTAAATGATCGGGTAGATAGTTTAACCGATCGATCTTTTATTAGATTTTTGTTAGGAGGTTCGATGCGCCACATGTCTTTACTAGACATGGCTCAGGCTTTACGTATATATACGCCTGAGGAGTTAGCATCTGCCGATTGTAGAGGGTTGATACTAAATGGTAGAAAGATAGATGAAAATTTTGATACACATGGTGTATGGAGTCAAATGACAAGCCATCACCGATTCAAAGGGGGAAATTACTCTTATTTGGATATAGATAGAGCTGAATTAAGAGTAATTCATAGGTTTTTAGCTAATTCGATTACACAAAGAGGTAAGAACAAGGAAAAGGTAAATGAACAGGATTTGTTTTACCATATGTGTATTCGAGACCCACAAAGCGCTGTAAGTATACCTTATTGTGTGGGTTATTATTTATCAGCTATGGTTAGGGGGATGAGACCGCATAGCATAATAGGAGGTGGTATTTTTATTACTTTGATTGCTGAATATCTCGGTGTGGATATAAGTCGGGGGGGATTATTAGTCGAAGAACCAGAACCACGCGGTACTATAGGTTTAAATGTATACCATGGTGCAAAAGTTTTGAAGAGGCGAAATAACGCCGCAGTACAATACCATGGTAGACATCCACAGGTTGAGAGAAACCAACAGCAAGGTAATGTAGGAGGGGGAAATGAAATGCAAGAAATGCAAAGGTTTATAGCTTCACAGGAGTACGAAAATGCTAGACAGAGAGCATTTGAAGATTGGCAAGTTCATCAAAACCAAATCATAGCTCATTGCCAACATATAGGTAGAAACTATATTCCTACACCAAAACCCATATTCCCTCCCTGGTCTATAGAGATGCAACCACCGTATCCTACGTATAACCCAGCCGAAGCATTCTATAGCACCTATGGTTATGCATGGAACCCCTATTAGTATCAGTATCATCCCTAGTCTACTTAGTTTTTTTTTTTTAATTTGTAATGTTGATACGTTTAATACTTATGTTAATATTGTAATAGTTTTTATAATTTTCTAACTTTTATTCTTAGATTTTAATAATTTTTGAATGTGGGGTAATATACCAAACTTCAAAAATATGTATATATGTTTGCAGTTTATCTTATGTACACAACAGGGTAAAACAATGCATTTTCAAAGACTGGCATTAAGTTCAGCAAAAGCAACTAATTTTGATGACAAGATGCAAAATATATGTGAAATAACAACAAGACGGAATAAACAAATGATGTGCACCATTTATCATTCAGCAAACAAACGCCAATATATTTGGAAACTTTGGTAAAAATTTAATCATTTTCACACAAATCACCCTCAATAATTTAAATTGTTACTGATTTCTTGTAAATGAGGGCATTGCAAGCTCTTAAGTGTGGGAAGGGGTTAAATTCTTTCGGATTTTAAAATTTTTACTTTATACACTTGGTTACCATTAGAAATACTAGTAAAGTAGTAGTTGTATTAGAATCTAGTGCTCTCTGATAATAAAGAACAGCCCTAGTCTTATATACTGACTACCCAATTCTAGTAAAATTTTTCAAAATTTTCAATTAAATGAACTCAAAATCATGTTTATACATATTTATGAACGATAAAACTAGGTTTTAACACCAAAATTATTGTTACCACAGAAAGGACATAAATTGAGAAACAAACCAAAATGTTAAAATTCATTTAAAATGGAATAGAGGACGATAAAAAGGAAAATAAAAGCCAAGTGTGGGAAAATTTACCAAGTTATCTTAAACATATGTCACATATATCTGTAACAAATAACTGAAAATACTTTTGCTTTGGACTAAACTAAAAAGTTTTACCTGATTTACTGTAAGAAAGATGGATCTACACGATGAATCAATTCCATCATTAAAAGGAAGTAAAGTCTTCCGAAAAAGACACGCGCTTCTTGATTTAAGTCAGGAAGTTGTCGTCTAGACCAGCTGTAGGTTGACGAAAAATCTAGAAAAGTCATCACTAAAATCAGCAGGAAATCCACGGACCTCAGCATTAAACAGGGTCGCCAAGTGGTCAGATTTATCCTAACCATGAGAAGGATTTATCTCGTAAAATGGGGGGGCACCATGCAAATTAGCTGGATAAGACTAATGAATCAGATCCCCAGAAAGGATAATCTCCTTAAAAGATCAAAAATCAGCTTTTAAGCCTGATATTACTCAATCCTTGAGATTGACCTTAAAGATTGAGAATTACAAACTCATGGAATTCAATGATATCTAAACTCGAGCTTGAACGAGAAAATATTTTGATCAAAATTACAAACCGATTTGTTTTTTGAAAACCCTATTTTCAATGCGTTCATTACCATTGAACGTAAAATCCTAGGAATTCACCTGGAATTCATTAGGTCACCTGAACCAAATCGGGTGTCAACCGTAAGAACGGTGGTTGCATAGTGGTCAAAGACAGGACCTTGTGCCAGACCGAAAAATTATAAGGGTGAGCTTTACTATTGCTCCTACCAAGGATATTAATTGCGTCCGACACGTTATAGACCATAATTAAAAGCATGTCAGGGGACATTGCCTTAACAGTTGCTTGTTCAACGCTTTCCTTTACAACCGGACGATAGTTTACCGAAAGGTAATATACGGGACAAGTAAACTAGATGTGTTGCTTTCCAAATACAAGGTTAGCAAGTGGGTGACACAAAACCGCAAGTTTTGAGCTAAAATTTTCAAATCTGAAACCCACCAAACCCACAAAAATATTTTGCAAACACCGGTGAAGGGTTATTCCGAAAAACTTATCTAGGGTAAAAACTAGATTTAATTTTCAAAAGATCAAATGTTTTCATAAAGATCCAATTTCCTTAATGGATCTAAATTTTTGTAGTCATGTGGGACTGTAAACCATATCGTTACTACCATTGTTTATACCGCCGTATAGAAATCACTGATGTACAAAGTGTGAAGAATAAAGAAGTGATTCTAGTATTTCAAGACGATATTGCTTGAGGACAAGCAACTCTCAAGTGTGGGAATATATTTGATAATGCTAAAAACGAACATATATTTCATAGCATTATTCCTCAAGAAAGACAAGCTTTTAGTTGCAATTGTTCTATTTAAAAGTGATATTCGTTTAAATAATAAAAGGTGAAGACAAAAGACAGATTCGACGAATTGAAGACACAAACGACCAAAAAGCTCAAAAGTACAAAAGACAATCAAAGAGGTTCCAATTATTGATAAGAAACGTCTCGAAATTACAAGAGTACAAGATTCAAAACGCAAAGTACAAGATATTAAATTGTACGCAAGGACGTTCGAAAATCCGGAACCGGGACCAGAGTCAACTCTCAACGCTCGACGTAATGGACTAAAAATTACAAGTCAACTATGCACATAAATATAATATAATATTTAAATAATTCTTATAATTATTTATATATTATATAAATAATAAAAATCCGTCGGCAAGAAAGACTCCAAAGTTTGTGAGCTGTATTTACAAACTCCGCGACTCGCGGAGTTTGAAGGCAAAAAGGGCCGCGAGTCGCGGAGCCCCAAATTCTGAAACTCCCTATAAAGCCAACCGAATTCTGATCATTTTTTCATAACAAATATCCATCCATCTCTCTATCTATAACGTAATATTTATATTTATAATTTATATTTTAATTTTAATTTTAATTATAATTCTAATAATAAGGGTATGTTAGCGAATATTGTAAGGGTGTAAGTCAAAATTCTGTCCGTGTAACGCTACGCTATTTTTAATCATTGTAAGTTATGTTCAACCTTTTTAATTTAATGTCTCGTAGCTAAGTTATTATTATGCTTATTTAAAACGAAGTAATCATGATGTTGGGCTAATTACTAAAATTGGGTAATTGGGCTTTGTACCATAATTGGGGTTTGGACAAAAGAACGACACTTGTGGAAATTAGACTATGGTCTATTAATGGGCTTTATATTTGTTTAACTAAATGATAGTTTGTTAATGTTAATATAAAGATTTACAATTGGGCATCCCTATAAATTACCATATACACTCGATCGGACACGATGGGCGGGATATTTATATGTACGAATAATCGTTCATTTAACCGGACACGGGAATGGATTAATAGCCACTAGAATAATTAAAACAGGGGTGAAATTATGTACAAGGACACTTGGTATAATTGATAACAAAATATTAAAACCTTGGGTTACACTCAGTCGACATCCTGGTGTAATTATTAAACAAAATATTAAAATCTTGTTACAGTTTAAGTCCCCAATTAGTTGGAATATTTAACTTCGGGTATAAGGATAATTTGATGAGGATACTCGCACTTTATATTTATGACTGATGGACTGTTATGGACAAAAACCAGACGGACATATTAAATAATCCAGGACAAAGGACAATTAACCCATGGGCATAAAACTAAAATCAACACGTCAACCATCATGATTACGGAAGTTTAAATAAGCATAATTCTTTTATTTCATATTTAATTTCCTTTATTTTATATTTAATTGCACTTCTAATTATCGCATTTTTATTGTATTTAATTGCACTTTTAATTATCGTACTTTTTAATTATCGCAAGTTTATTTTATCGCACTTTTATTATTCGAAATTTCATTATCGTTATTTACTTTACGCTTTAAATTAAGTCTTGTATTTATTTATTATTTTACATTTGATTTTAATTGCGACTAAAGTTTTAAAATCGACAAACCGGTCATTAAACGGTAAAAACCCCCTTTATAATAATAATATTACTTATATATATATATATATATATATATATATATATATATATATATATATATATATATATATATATATATATATATATATATATATATTATATTTTTATAAAAGTAAACTAATATAGCGTTAAGCTTTGTTTAAAGATTTTCCCTGTGGAACGAACCGGACTTACTAAAAACTACACTACTGTACGATTAGGTACACTGCCTATAAGTGTTGTAGCAAGGTTTAAGTATATCCATTCTATAAATAAATAAATATCGTGTGTAAAATTGTATCGTATTTAATAGTATTTTCTTGTAAAATTTAATAGCTATTTTATATACACTTCGCTACCACATCAACCATCTTTCTTCTTGACAAACAAAACAGGAGCTCCCCACGGTGATGTGCTTAGTCGAATGAAACCACGCTCTAAAAGTTCTTGTAATTGGCTTTGCAGTTCTTTCATCTCGCCGGGTGCGAGTCTGTAAGGAGCACGAGCCATTGGTGCAGCTCCTGGTACAAGATCTATTTGAAATTCAACGGATCGATGTGGGGGTAATCCCGGTAATTCTTTCGGAAATACATCGGGAAATTCTTTTGCAATGGGAACATCATTGATGCTCTTTTCTTCAGTTTGTACTTTCTCGACGTGTGCTAGAACAACATAGCAACCTTTTCTTATTAGTTTTTGTGCCTTCAAATTACTAATAAGATGTAGCTTCGTGTTGCCCTTTTCTCCGTACACCATTAAGGGTTTTCCTTTTTCTCGTATAATGCGAATTGCATTTTTGTAACAAACGATCTCTGCTTTCACTTCTTTCAACCAGTCCATACTGATTATCACATCAAAACTCCCTAACTCTACTGGTATCAAATCAATCTTAAATGTTTCGCTAACCAGTTTAATTTCTCGATTCCGACATATATTATCTGCTGAAATTAATTTACCATTTGCTAATTCGAGTAAAAATTTACTATCCAAAGGCGTCAATGGACAACTTAATTTAGCACAAAAATCTCTACTCATATAGCTTCTATCCGCACCCGAATCAAATAAAACGTAAGCAGATTTATTGTCAATAAGAAACGTACCCGTAACAAGCTCCGGGTCTTCTTGTGCCTCTGCCGCATTAATATTGAAAACTCTTCCGCGGCCTTGTCCATTCGTGTTCTCCTGGTTCGGGCAATTTCTAATAATGTGGCCCGATTTTCCACATTTATAACAAACTACATTGGCATAACTTGCTCCGACACTACTTGCTCCGCCATTACTCGTTCCGACACCATTTGTTCCTTTCGTTCTATTAACCCCTGGTCCGTAGACCTCACACTTCGTCGCGCTATGACCATTTCTTTTACACTTGTTGCAAAATTTGGTGCAGAACCCCGAGTGATACTTTTCACACCTTTGGCATAGCTGCTTCTGATTGTTGTTGTTGTTGCGGTTATTATTGTTGTTGGGATGATTGTTGTAGTTGCTGTTGTTGTTGTTGTTGTTGTTGTTGTTGTTGTTGTTGTTGTTGTTGTTGTTGTTGGGCCGTTTATTGTAGTTGCGATTGATGTTGCGATTGTTGGGATAATTGTTGCGATTATTGTTGTAATTGCTGTTGTTGTTGTATTGGTGATTCTTATCACCGTTTTCCTCCCACTTTCTTTTGACTTGCTTCACATTGGCCTCTTCAGCAGTCTGTTCTTTAATTCTTTCTTCAATCTGGTTCACTAGTTTGTGAGCCATTCTACATGCCTGTTGTATGGAGGCGGGCTCGTGTGAACTTATATCTTCTTGGATTCTTTCCGGTAATCCTTTCACAAACGCGTCGATCTTCTCTTCCTCATCTTCGAATGCTCCCGGACACAATAGGCACAATTTTGTGAATCGTCTTTCGTACGTGGTAATATCAAATCCTTGGGTTCGTAACCCTCTAAGTTCTGTCTTGAGCTTATTGACCTCGGTTCTTGGACGGTACTTCTCGTTCATCAAGTGCTTGAATGCTGACCACGGTAGTGCGTACGCATCGTCTTGTCCCACTTGCTCTAGATAGGTATTCCACCATGTTAACGCAGAACCTGTGAAGGTATGCATAGCGTACTTTACTTTGTCCTCTTCAGTACACTTACTTATGGAAAACACCGATTCGACCTTCTCGGTCCACCGTTTCAATCCGATCGGTCCTTCGGTTCCATCAAATTCCAAAGGTTTGCAGGCAGTGAATTCTTTGTAGGTGCATCCTACACGATTTCCTGTACTGCTAGATCCAAGGTTATTGTTGGTATGTAGCGTAGCCTGTACTGCGGCTATGTTTGAAGATAGAAAAGTACGGAATTCCTCTTCATTCATATTCATGGTTTGTCGAGTAGTCGGTGCCATTTCCTTCAAAATAGTCAAATGGAACAAGTTAATCATACAGAATATTAAGAGTAGTTAATAGTATTTCGTAGCATAATATGAACTCATTTATAAAAGCTTTTTCTTCATATTAGCGTTTTATAAGTTTAAATTCGGGTAGTACCTACCCGTTAAGTTCATACTTAGTAGCTAATATACAATTCAACTACTACAATTCTGTATGAAAAACTGATTATAATAATATTTCGCGTTCAAACTTTTATACAATATTTTACAAACTTACAATACCGCTTATTTTACATAAAGCATGAAATATAGCACACAATAACTTTGATACAAGATAATTGTGAAGATAATTCTAGCTAGTACACAAGTCGTTCAGCAAAGGCAATAAAGACACGTAATTCATACGTCCAGAAACAAGTCATGCATTCTGGTTTTACTAGGACTACTTCCCATCCTTGGTCTTATGGAACATAACCGTTATGGCCGTTGATAAGACAGCATGTTGTAACGTCGTCAAAGGGACGAGGGTTACGTAATGTCCAATAGTCCCGTAACAATCTAAAAACCTCATTTCTTACCCCAATTACCGACTCCGTCACTTGTGGAAACGTTTTGTTTAATAGTTGTAGGCCGATGTTGTTGTTCTCACTTTGGTGAGAAGCGAACATTACTAATCCGTAAGCATAACATGCTTCTTTATGTTGCATGTTAGCCGCTTTTTCTAAATCACGAAGTCCAATATTCGGATATATTGAGTCAAAATAATTTCTTAACCCATTGCGTAAAATAGCATTTGGGTTCCCCGCAATATATGCGTCAAAGTAAACACATCGTAACTTATGGATTTCCCAATGTGATATCCCCCATCTTTCGAACGAAAGCCTTTTATAAACCAAGGCATTCTTGGAACGTTCTTTGAATGTCTTACAAACTGATCTCGCCTTAAATAGTTGTGCCGAAGAATTCTGACCGACTCTAGACAAGATTTCATCAATCATGTCTCCGGGTAGGTCTCTTAAAATATTGGGTTGTCTATCCATTTTGTGTTTTTATACTGTAAAATAGACAAGAGTTAGATTCATAAAAAAAATACTTATTAATACAAGCAATTTTTACATATATCATAAAGCATAAGCACACTATATTACATATATTACACCACACGAATACAACTATCTTATTCTGACTCGCTTGTTTCTTCTTCTTCGGTTTTGGTTCGTTTTGCCAAGTTTCTAGGAATATATGATGTTCCCCTAATACGATCCGTCATTTTCCACATTGGTTTAGAAAAACCTGGTGGTTTAGAGGTTCCCGGGTCATTGTTACAACTTAAGGACTTCGGGGGTTGACGATACATATAAAGTTCATCGGGGTTGGAATTAGATTTCTCTATTTTTATGCCCTTTCCCTTATTATTTTCTTTTGCCTTTTTAAATTCAGTTGGGGTAATTTCTATAACATCATCGGAATTCTCGTCAGAATCCGATTCATCGGAGAATTGGTAATCCTCCCAATATTTTGCTTCCTTAGCGGAAACACCATTGACCATAATTAACCTTGGTTGGTTGATTGAGGATTTTCTTTTACTCAACCGTTTTATTATTTCCCCCACCGGTTCTATTTCTTCATCCGGTTCCGATTCTTCTTCCGGTTCCGATTCTTCTTCTGGTTCCGACTCTTCTTCCGGTTCCTCTTCGGGAACTTGTGAATCAGTCCACGAATCATTCCAATTTACATTTGACTCTTCATTATTATTAGGTGAGTTAATGGGACTTGTTCTAGAGGTAGACATTTATCATATAATATCAAACGCGTTAAGAGATTAATATATCACATAATATTCACATGTTAAAAATATATAGTTTCCAACAAAATTTGTTAAGCAATCATTTTTCAAGTAAACACGGTCGAAGTCCAGACTCACTAATGCATCCTAACAAACTCGATAAGACACACTAATGCAAAATTCTGGTTCTCTAAGACCAACGCTCGGATACCAACTTAAATGTCCCGTTCTTATTGATTAAAAACGTTCCATATTAATTGATTTCGTTGCGAGGTTTTGACCTCTATATGAGATGTTTTTCAAAGACTGCATTCATTTTTAAAACAAACCATAACCTTTATATCATAAATAAAGGTTTAAAAAGCTTTACGTAGATTATCAAATAATGATAATCTAAAATATCCTGTTTACACACGACCATTACATAATGGTTTACAATACAAATATGTTACATCGAAATCAGTTTCTTGAATGCAGTTTTTACACAGTATCATACAAACATGGACTCCAAATCTTGTCCTTATTTTAGTATGCAACAGCAGAAGCTCTTAGTATTCACCTGAGAATAAACATGCTTTAAACGTCAACAAAAATGATGGTGAGTTATAGGTTTAACCTATATATATATCAAATTGTAACAATAGACCACAAAATTTCATATTTCAATATACATCCCATACATAGAGATAAAAATCATTCATATGGTGAACACCTGGTAACCGACATTAACAAGATGCATATATAAGAATATCCCCATCATTCCGGGACACCCTTCGGATATGATATAAATTTTGAAGTAATAAAGCATCCGATACTTTGGATGGGGTTTGTTAGGCCCAATAGATCTATCTTTAGGATTCGCGTCAATTAGGGTATCTGTTCCCTAATTCTTAGATTACCAGACTTAATAAAAAGGGGCATATTCGATTTCGATAATTCAACCATAGAATGTAGTTTCACGTACTTGTGTCTATTTTGTAAATCATTTATAAAACCTGCATGTATTCTCATCCAAAATATATTAGATTTTAAAAGTGGGACTATAACTCACTTTCACAGATTTTTACTTCGTCGAGAAGTAAGACTTGGCCACTGTTGATTCACGAACCTATAACAATATATACATGTATATTAAAGTATGTTCAAAATATATTTACAACACTTTTAATATATTTTGATGTTTTAAGTTTATTAAGTCAGCTGTCCTCGTTAGTAACCTACAACTAGTTGTCCACAGTTAGATGTACAGAAATAAATCGATAAATATTATCTTGAATCAATCCACGACCCAGTGTATACGTATCTCAGTATTGATCACAACTCAAACTATATATATTTTGGAATCAACCTCAACCCTGTATAGCTAACTCCAACATTCACATATAGAGTGTCTATGGTTGTTCCGAAATATATATAGATGTGTCGACATGATAGGTCGAAACATTGTATACGTGTCTATGGTATCTCAAGATTACATAATATAAAATACAAGTTGATTAAGTTATGGTTAGAATAGATTTGTTACCAATTTTCACGTAGCTAAAATGAGAAAAATTATCCAATCTTGTTTTACCCATAACTTCTTCATTTTAAATCTGTTTTGAGTGAATCAAATTGCTATGGTTTCATATTGAACTCTATTTTATGAATCTAAACAGAAAAAGTATAAGTTTATAGTCGGAAAAATAAGTTACAAGTCGTTTTTGTAAAGGTAGTCATTTCAGTCGAAAGAACGACGTCTAGATGACCATTTTAGAAAACATACTTCCACTTTGAGTTTAACCATAATTTTTGGATATAGTTTCATGTTCATAATAAAAATCATTTTCTCAGAATAACAACTTTTAAATCAAAGTTTATCATAGTTTTTAATTAACTAACCCAAAACAGCCCGCGGTGTTACTACGACGGCGTAAATCCGGTTTTACGGTGTTTTTCGTGTTTCCAGGTTTTAAATCATTAAGTTAGCATATCATATAGATATAGAACATGTGTTTAGTTAATTTTAAAAGTCAAGTTAGAAGGATTAACTTTTGTTTGCGAACAAGTTTAGAATTAACTAAACTATGTTCTAGTGATTACGAGTTTAAACCTTCGAATAAGATAGTTTTATATATATGAATCGAATGATGTTATGAACATCATTACTACCTCAAGTTTAGTAGGTAAACCTACTGGAAGTGACAAGAAATGATCTAGCTTCAAAGGATCTTGGATGGCTTGAAAGTTCTTGAAGTAGGATCATGACACAAAAACAAGTTCAAGTAAGATTTTTACTCGAATTAAGATAGTTTATAGTTATAGAAATTGAATCATAGTTTGAATATGAATATTACCTTGAATAAGAAAGATAACCTACTGTATATAACAAAGATTTCTTGATCTTAGATGATTACTTGGAATGGATTAGAAAGCTTGGAAGTAAATTAGTAAACTTGAAGGGATTTTTGAAGTGCTCTTGAAGTGTTCTTCCTATGATGATTATAGCTTGATTCTTGAAGTGATTTTTGATGAAGATGATGATTAAATACTGAAAAAATACATTCATAATAGTGTGTGTGTGTGTTGAGAGAGAATTAGAAAGAGAATTGGAAGTGAAATGGAGTGAATGATGAGTGGTAATTGGTGAGTGGTGAGTGGGGTTAAAAGGAGTTCTAGTTAATTGACTAGCTCATGGTAGAAGTTAAAATTGATTAGTCATACATGACATAATCAAGAGTGGAATCCCATGCTAGTTCCTATTGGTATATACCCATAGTAAGTACGTTTTGAAGCTGTGTATAATACGGGTAAGAATACGACTAGAATTCTTGATGAAAGAAAAGAATGGGAAAGTAACTGTAACCATTTTCGTTAAGTATGAGTGTTTTGATATATGTCTTGAAGTCTTCCAAAAGTATTTTAATACATCTAAATACACTACATGTATATACATTTTAACTGAGTCGTTAAGTCATCGTTAGTCGTTACATGTAAGTGTTGTTTTGAAACCTTTAAGTTAATGATCTCAATTAATGTTGTTAACCCATTGTTTATTATATCTAATGAGATGTTAAATTATTATATTATAATGATATTATGATATATTAATATATCTTAATATGATATATATATACATTTAAATGTCGTTACAACGATAATCGTTACATATATGTATCGTTTCGAAATCCTTAAGTTAGTAGTCTTGTTTATATGTATATAACTCATTGTTAATATACTTATGGAGATACTTACTTATCATAATCTCATGTTAACCATATGTATACCCATATATATATCGTCATGTCATTTTTACAAGTTTTAACGTTCGTGAATCGCCGGTCAACTTGGGTGGTCAATTGTCTATATGAAACATATTTCAATTAATCAAGTCTTAACAAGTTTGATTGCTTAACATGTTGGAAACATTTAATCATGTAAATATCAATCTCAATTAATATATATAAACATGAAAAAGTTCGGGTCACTACATCTAGTCTTCAATTGTTGCATTTCATTTGTCAGGTAATTTTGTTGCACCAACACACTCTTTAATTGAGCTGTTAGTTCAGTAAGCGTATTCCTGAATTCGGCCATTGACGAATTCACTATTTCAGTTATGCCTTCTTTCGGGCCTTCATCCATTGCAGAACTTCATGTTGCTGCCACCATGGTTACAGATTGAATACTAGCTTCGATCGAACTTGCCAGGAGACCGCTCTGATACCAAATGGTATGATTCAATTAGGAATCTTGAATGATTCGAAAAGCAATCTACAATTCAACAGATAATCCGAATAATCCGAATATATTATGGAATCTAATTGCTAAAATTGACTTTATTGATCAATTTAGGAATTTACAGAATTTGAGAGAGAAAACTGATTTACAACAGATATTGACTAGCTTCCTATGAACGCCATTACACGAGCTTATAAAGCTCTAAACTAATTGTAACTAACTGCAACTAACTAACAAGAATCGTAGATGAACTTCAAAAGTCAACCCTTCATTTGAAAAAGTCAAATTTCCTTTTGCCGCCAACATGTGCAACTCACGTGACCTTCTACTCAGCTGGTTCCTTGTGCCTCTCACGTGCCATTTTCAAATTCATTTTAAAATCCATAACACTGATGAGTTGATGAGTTTGGGACTATATGTTGCACTATATGGTGCAGTTAGTCAGTTAGTTTGTCGTTGACTATTGATTTGTATGGGATCCATCTTGGGGTGGTTGGTCTGAAGCTGCGCAATTGCAATTTTTTTATTTAGGCATCAGGTCAAAATGGGTTTGGGTCAGATTTTAGTTTTATGAAAAATTCATTACATCTTAAATCTTATTGTTTCTATTCTACTTGTATTAGAAGATGTGTTTATCAATAATTTGATATTGTACCTACAAATCCGACGACATTATGTTGGGACACCTCTCATGAATTTTGCACTCAATGAAGCTTATGAACCTACAATGGCAAGATTTTATATTACTATAGCACCCATGATTGTATAAAGAAATCTTTGTTACAAATTGGGGTTGAAGGTTTACTAAATTGTATCAAATTTATTTATGTTTTTTTTTAAATGTTGAATTATTATTTTTTCGGATTTTTGTGGGCCTAGGTGAGCAACTAACGGGCAAAATGCTCTAAAGACAACAATGGTATGAGAAAAATGGAAGTAGATAAATGCCAAACTTTGACTATCGTTTGTTTTGTAATTTACTAGCGTTCTTTTGCCCCTCTGATTGGATAAGATTTGGCTTTAGTGACAAGCCACATGAAGGATATGGCTTTGACTACATTGGGGTGTGATATTTTTGAGAGTTTAGGATTTTGTTCTCAGAAAATGGCTTTGACTACACTTGTGTGATATTTTGAGAGTTTTGGATTTTATTTTGAAAAGATGGTTTATTGTTTGTGCTTTTGATGAATTTGATTATTTAATTTTTTAGCGCGTTCTGGATATTTGACTTTACTTTCGATACACATCTCTAGTTCATCAGTTAGTTACATATCAATCTAACCCTTAGACCATGGGAATAAGAAATATAAAACTTTGATCTGTACTATAAGAGCTTTTAATAGATGTCAAATAACGACTATCTAAAGTTGTTATAGCATAGATCGTGGTTTTATATCTCTCATCCATGTGGTTTAGTGGTCAAATTGATATGCAAATAGCCAATGTCCTAGAAAAGTGCATCGGAAGGTCAAAGAACCAGAAAGAGCTAAAAAAATTAACATTCAGATTCATCAAAAGCACCAAAAATAAACAACATTTTCAAAATAAATTTCAAACCTCCTAAAATATTAAACATCACATATCCTGCCCGTGGCTTGGCACTAAAGCCAAATCCCATTCAATCAGAAGGACAAAATAGTGCTTTTACATCTAAAACAATAGACAGTTGATGTACGTAGATTGACCTTTAAACTTATAAACAAAACTAACTGACTGACTACTAGCACACATTACATGCAACAATCTCGATCCATGTAGTAATAGATAGTAGGTAAATTAAGTTTGTCGCAAAGAGAGTTTGGAAATTAGATATATTATGGAACCTTGTGTTGTAGCTCATATTGTAGTGGTCTACCTCCTTTAGCGAGAGGTCGGGAGTTCGACTCCCGTGGGGTGTAGCATTGCACATAAGGTTTCCCCTTTACCCTTGAATTCCACCTAAGGGTGCCTTCTACATATCTCGTTGCGCGGGCAGTAGGCGAGGGTTGTTTTACTGCCCATACTCTCGGATTGGGCCAGGTTCCCTTCTAGGCAGCAGTTGGGGGCGGGTTATGCAACTACGAAAGATGAACGCGTGGGTGGTTAAGTCCCCGTGGGTGATCCCGTATTATTGTTAAAAATAGATATATTATGGTTTATTTTCACGATTGATTGAGGAGTTGTTGATTTAAGTAAGACTAAAGCAATCATTTAATAATAAAAACGCTTTTGTTTTTGATTACCTGGAACTTAGCATGTTGGTGGTAGATCTGTTACCTTTTTCTGAATTGAAGCTTCAAGCATTTTTAGTCAAGCACAAGGTTGTTGTTAGTCGGGTTGTAAAACTAGGTCGTTTTGGGTGTATTTTGGTTTGTGCAGATATTGTTGATATGAAATCTATTTTGGAAAGAGAATGTGATGAGTTTGTAATGGTTTCTCCATTAAAGGACCTTGCTCATGATTTCTATAGATTTACCTGGATTGAGATAGTTGGTATTTAGGTAACGCGCGTTTTCGACTGCAATACTTCAAAGGTGGCTTATCTCTTTGGAGAAGTTGTTTCGTTGGCTAATTCCACATTTTCTTTGGGTAACGTTGGGCCTTGTTTTGCAGTCATCAAGATCGCGCGTGTTAAACACGTTCATGACATCGTTGTAGTTGACTTAAAAGACGGAAAGTTCTCGAACACATCTTTATGGGATAATGACGTGAATTCGTCAATTGTGGATGTTAATTAGTTAAATAATGTTTTTCTTTCCGACCTTTTAGCCATATCCAATAGGATCGTTATGGCGGGGCACCCTTTCTATGAACATCAAGTCGGTAATTTAGAAGATGCTTTAGTGGTCTCGGAACCGCTCGTTGAACCGATTGTTGAGAAAGATGTTGGGATTAAACCTGCTGTGACCGAACAGAGGTTTTGAAGTTTGGAAGTGATGTGTCAAAAGTGTGTGCAGTAGTGCTTAATTTGCCTTTCAACTTTTAAATTTATAAAATCTTTATTTTACTTTTAACACCCTAACGGGCAACAATGTAACAACCCGATTTTTTCCGTTACTATCGTTACGTGTCCGTTAATTATTTAACGGTGATTACTTAGACTATATGTGTTTAATGGATTTAAATGCATACTTGATCCTAGTGAATTACTTGAATTAATATGTTATATTAATTTATGAACTTGTTTCGGATAACGAAATAACTAGAAAACGACACGATTAAGTTAATCGCCTAGCAAGCTTTTCAGTTTACGGAACTTAAAAAAACGAGAAAATAACTATTTTTAATAATTATTGACTTTAAGAAAAGCTTATTTAATTTATTATTTATTTAGTAAATTAAACCCGGTGATTTCGTTTCAACGACTAGTAAACGTTCCGGAGACCCGGCACGGTTAACGGCACTCGAAACGAACCACGAGCGTACGAGCTATTAGACAAAACAGGCCCAGGAACACCCCCATAGGGCCCCATGGCCAAAACCAACCCCCCCCCCCCCCCCTTCCCTTTTTCCCCATTGGACTTGTTTTGGGCTAAGTGGTTGCTAGTGATCTTATTAGAGGCCCTAAACCTAAATATAAATAGAGGATTAAATTATAAACCCTCATTATTTTCTCCCTTCTAGTCGATTTTGCTCTCCCCCCTCCCTCTTGAAGCCGTCGCCCAACACCACCCCACAACCATCATCAAAAGTTGAAATTAGAAGAAACCCCTTGCACGAACGTTGTTCCTCTTGTCGTTCTCTACGCGTACGTACTAGAAATTCGTGTTTTTAAGGTATAATTGAAAACCCTAATTTTTCTAGATCAGTTTTTTTTTTTATCAATTTCATAGTGTAATCAAGTCTAGTACTCAATTAAATGCGATTAGAGTTGTCGTTTGTCGTTAATTTGCTCGATTGTTATCGTTTGCATGTATCACGAATTTGTATGCCATGGATCTTATCAAATTGGTTTATATACTGATCTTGTATGTTATCTAGATGAATAGGTGACGAGAAATTAATAAGTTTGGACTTTAATTTCGCTTGATTTCGTTATCGTATGCACACGTTATGTGTAATCGAAGTTTTGACTAGGTTATGCATGTAATCCTAATTTTCTGATTTATATGCTTTGTGATTTAGCTATTGAAATATGTACCATTGTATTCCTTGTGAAAAATCATGCATGTTGGACTTAAGATTTGCGTCAAAAGCTTTTGTAATGCTCTCGGTGTGTCAAAACGAAGATTCGTGTTTTTCTAGTGAGCTGAATCTGTTTTCAAAGTCACGAGAAATGACCTAACATGAATTATAAGTTGATTGAGACTTTGATCTTCTGGAATATGATATTATATATGTTCCTTGGTGTATTTCATTTGTATGCTAACCTCTGAAAATGTGAATTGCCATGATTTATAAGCTTGACCAAACAATATGTCTGATTGAAGTCTAAAACTGAATGGTCTGTAATGTTTGGCTAATCTGTACAAATTGGCTTAATGAATGTCTTTGATTATTTTATCACTAAAACTATGAAGTGTTTGAAGTAATCTCCAATTATCTGTTCGTCAAAATCTATTTTCAATATTTTATGAAAAATGTTCTAAAACTGACGCGCGTGCAGAAACTGATTTGGTAAACCGTAACTAGACCCTTTCTGAAACCCAACTTGTAGACATTGTATGAGGTGCTGGCTGGACTTTTTGGAATAGATTTTGAGTCTAGTTGTGATCTAGAGTTTTCAAAGTTTTCATGAGTTATGTGCTAAGAGTTGTACCCGATGTTTTCTATGATGCGCGTATTTGAAGGACATGCGATAAACTGCGAATGTGCAAATTGTTGAACTATGAGCTATAACATGTTATTTGACTTAGGTTTGACATGTTGACCATGTTTTCATGACCTACTGAAATGTTTGACTTTAATTGACCACTTTGACCGAGTTGACTTTTGGTTTGACTTTGGTTGACTTGCTTTGACTTGTTGGTTTTTACTTGCATATAGAGTCAGTCTGAGCACTAAGACTATGCGTACACTATAGGTTGATATAGTGTGACCTATGTATTTATATAAGTTGACCAATATGACTAGGTTGCGTTGTTTGGTCGTGATTGTTCGACTACCGTACGATTTTTACTATGCGATTTTCAGTGCTTTGCTAAGGCGAGTCTACAGTCCCTACTACTTTTTACAGGGATGAGATAACATGCTTTTTACAAATGTTTTACATATTAGGCACGAGTAACTAAACGATATACATATGAGTTCAGAAAAATCCCTTAGCTTGATTATATTAATTACTTTACGTAAGCTCGACTTATAGGGACGGTACCATTAGGTTTGACAAACCTCGCCTCAACGTACGAGGTGCTTATACTGTTGTAACTTGTACACTTGATCGGTGTATGCTTAGAAAGGGTAAAAGAAATACGCGTAGCGCTTTAGCTATCTCCAGGGTTAAAGTTTTATAAGCAAGTGCTCATGCTTATGTATAATTTTACGATGTTTTATTTTAGAAATCTCGTGGCCTAACTTATGAAATGCTTTATTAAACTTGTAGATTCACTCAATGTTTTTTGTTGACATTTTGTATGTGTTTATTTTAGGTCCATAGAGGTATTGCTTCCGCGTTGCTAGAGTTGTCATGCTTGTTTGCTTCTAGTTCTGAAATGTCATCCAACATGCTTTGTTATGATTTATTTCAAGAACATATATATTTGCATTGAAAACTGTTTGTTTTGAATAATGTTTTGAGTTACTTACGTGGTCATTTATATCAATTGCTTTTCAGAATTATTTCTTTAATAAATGACTTTACTTTGAAATTTAATGCGAATACTTTTCGGAAACGTCTCATATAGAGGGCGTGACCGTTAAACTGTGGGACCGGAGTTAATACGTCGTTAGTGGATTCTGACGGGGTATTACATTTGGTATCAGATCTAAACGGTTACCTAGGCTTAGGCAGCATTAAAGTTTTGGACGTTAGGACACCTTTTGAGTCTAGACCGTAACCATAGACTAGTTAAGTTACATAAACTATAGTTACACTACTTGTTACTTTATTTGATTACTATATCTTAATGATATAATTGCTAGTGTACTAACCTTTTGTTTTTCTTGAGTGCTGGATGACTTCCTCTAATCCTATCATTCTTATCGACTCTGACATGGAATCCGAAGAGACCGTGCAATCACAAGGAAACACTATACTTGAGTTCATGGATGAGTCCGAACCTGAGACGGAGTCTGAACCCGATGAGGATCAAGAATCTGAACCAGAAGAAGAGCCGAAGGAGGAATCGGAAGAGGAACCTGGGGAGACTCTCGAGGAGGACCCGGAACCCAAATTCGAATCTGAACCCAATTTACCCGATTCACCTACTGGCTCCCAATCACCTTTTTTTAATCCCGGCTTTGTTAACCCCTACGGACCGAGAGGCCACCGTAGGATACCGAAAAGACCTGCATGCTCGAGCTAATAACCCATTTTGGAAGAGCTTTAATTATGACAACCAATCCCTTAAGATGTGTCATCGTTTTCATCCCTATGATGCATCTACTTCTGAACCTAACACCTCCACTATTGCTGCTAATGACAACAATACCGATGACCTTAGATCGAGAGTTGAGAACCTGGAAAAGATGGTCGAGTATCTGTTGAAGGAACTTCAAAAACCGAAATAGAGCTGCCTATTTGAACTCGTTCCACTTTACTAGATACTATTTTATATTATTGCTTATTACTTAATATTCGCACATACATTGCTAGATGTGGTTTTGCTTTTATGGTTTTTACTTATGACATCAGGGATACTTTACTTTCTTTGGATATGCATGAATTATGAATGAGAAATTTTTCTACTTAAGTGCTTGGTTTACTACTGTACTGTGATACATGATAAGTTATTAATTACTGCTGCGAATTGTATATTGTAACTACTGATGTTGCTACTTAGTGTTAATGTTATTAGTGTACACTGTCATTACTACTGTTACTACTAAGCACTATGTACCACTACTACTTATTACTAGTACTACTAGAATCTTTATGATTTAATATTACTTACTATGCATCACTGCCCGTTGCTAGTATATTATTACATACTGATTTCATTGAAGCTTACCCAATGTGTTATCTTGACCAGAAAGATAATGCCGCCCAAGAGTGTTACCCAAGCTGATGTTCGTTGTTGGATAGCCGAAGGTCTAACCGAAGCTGTAGCTAAACTTCTGAATGGAACCAATAGCAACCAACGAAATCAGACCAACCAGGATACCACTAGCACTACCGACACCGAAGATTAACAACCCATCAATGTCAACATCAACACCAATCAAGGAGGGTACACGTATAAAGCTTTCACGAGCTACGAGCCGCACACATTCACTGGTACTGAAGGCCCAGTTGGCCTGACTCGTTGGTTCGAGAAGTTTGAGTCTGTTTTCCGTATCAGCGGTTGTAGAGATGCTGATAGGACGAAGTTTGCGTCCTGTAAGCTATCAGATGGGGCTTTAACTTAGTGGAATACTTATGAAAAGTATGTAGGTATTGATCAGACTTTTGAGACTTCATGGAAGGATTTGAAGCAAAGGATGATATAAGAGTATTGTCCTTATAATGAGACTGTTAAAATGGAGCGGGAACTTCAGAACTTGAAACTGGTGGGTACTGATTTAGCCAGTTATAATAGGAGATTCTTCGAGCTTGCTCTTATGTGTCTGAACATGGTTACTCCTGAACGTCGCAAGATCACTTTGTATGTGACAGGATTAACTTAGAACATTCAGAGCGGTGTGACTACTTCGAAGCCAAGGACTGTTCAAGAGGCCATTGAGATGGCTAATGAGTTAATGGATCAAGTTGAATAGCGAGGAAAGGCTCCTGCATCTACTGAGACTAAGGCTTATGACAACAAGAGGAAATGGAATAATAACAACAACAACAACTCTGGGAAGAACTACAACCAGTAGCCCTATAAGAAACAAGATACTGCCAAGGGCAACGCTACTACCCGGAGTGCTAACTCTGGCTATAAGGGAAGATTTCCGTTGTGTACTAAATGCAATAAGCACCATCCGGGAGATTGCATAAAGAAGTGTGATAAGTGTAAGAAGAATGGACACTTGGCCGCATAGTGTAAAACTGGTTCAAATATGTGCTATGGATGCGGGAAAGCTTGTCACTTTAGAAAGGATTGTCCGACTGCAAGTAAGAGTGTTGAACCTGCTAGAGGAAGGGCTTTCAACATTAACTCCAGTGAAGCTCGTGATGATCCCAAGCTAGTCACTGGTACGTTTCTACTTGACAATCACCATGTTTATGTACTTTTCGATTCTGAAGCTGATAGAAGCTTTGTGTCTAGAGATTTTTGCCACAATCTTAAGAATCATGTATCATCATTAGAAAACTTATACTCTATAGAACTAGGGAATGGTAATCTAATGAGATCTGATAAGGTCTATCGTGATTGTACTTTGATTTTGGCTGGAACGTCTTTTAGAATAGATGTGGTACCGATTAAGCTAGGAAGTTTTAACCTTATGGTTGTAATGGAATGGTTAGCTGAGAATAGAGCCAACATCGTTTATCATCAGAAAGCGATTCGCATACCTGTTACCGAAGATCAGCCTTTGATGGTGTATGAAGAACGAAGCAATACACCGTTACACTTCATTAATTGTCTGAAGGCAAGAAACTCGAAGATGTGCTGATTGTTAGAGAATTCCCCGATGTTTTTTTAGATGAGTTACCCGGATTACCTCCGCATAGAGATGTAGAATTTCAGATAGACTTAATACCTGGAGCATCACCTGTAGCGCGCGCACCGCATAGACTTGCACCTTCAGAACTGTAAGAGTTGTCCAATCAATTACAAGAGCTTTTATACAAAGGATTTATTCGACCGAGTTCTTCACCATGTAGAGCTCCTGTTCTTTTTGTAAAGAAGAAGGATGGACCTATGAGACTCTGTATCAATTACAGGGAACTGAATAAGTTGACTATCAAGAATAGATATCCGTTGCCGAGGATCGATGATCTGTTTGATCAGTTGCAAAGATCAGGATGTTACTCTAAGATTTATCTGAAATCAGGTTACCATCAGATGAGAGTTAAGGAGACAGATATACCGAAGATAGCGTTTAGAACACGCTATGGACATCATGAATTTACCGTAATGCCGTTTGGATTGACGAACGCACCGGCTGTGTTCATGGATCTCATGAACCGTGTGTGTAAGCCATATCTAGACAGGTTTGTTATTATGTTTATTGATGATATTCTGGTATATTTTAAGAATGTGGAAGAACATGAGCAACATCTCTGTTTGCTACTTGTGATGCTCAGGAAGGAACGGTTATACGCGAAATTTTTGAAGTGTGACTTCTGGTTGCAAGAAGTGCAATTTTTGGGTTGTATCGTAGGTGTCAATGGTTATCAAGTTGATCATGCGAAGATAGAGATGGTTAAGAAATGGGAGGTTCCTAAGTCGCCAACGCAGATACTATAATTCTTAGGTCTCGTCGGTTATTATAGAAGATTCATTGAGGGATTTTCTACTATTGCCTGACCGTTAACATCATTGACTCACAAGGGGAAGAAGTACGAATGGATTGAGCTACATGAGTCTGCATTTTAGTTGCTATAATAGAAGTTGACTACTGCTCCAATTTTTTCTTTGCCCGAAGAAAATGAAGACTTCGTGATTTATTGTGATGCTTCACGACAGAGTTTTGGTTGCGTGTTAATGCAATGTAAGAAAGTGATTGCCTATGGATCACGACAGTTGAAGGTACATGAACAGAATTACAATACGCACGATTTGGAACTTGGTGCTGTGGTCTTTGCACTGAAGATGTGGAGACACTATTTGTATGGTACCAAGTTTACTGTTTTCACCGATCATAAGAGTTTACAACATATTTTCGACCAGAAACAGCTCAATATGAGGCAAAGGCATTGGATAGAGCTATTGAATGACTACGAATGCGAGATTTTCTATCATCCTGGCAAGGCTAATGTGGTAGCAGATGCCTTGAGCCGGAAGGAAAAGGTTAAACCTCTTCGAGTTAGAGCATTGAACATGACTGTCCGAACGAACCTTACTTCTCATATTCGTGATGCACAACTTGAGGCATTGAAAGAAAGGAACATTACTACTGAGTCACTTTGAGGAATCGATAAGAAGTTTGTTATTCGAGTAGATGGAACCCGATACTTCATAGATAGAATTTGGGTACCTAAGTTTGGCGGATTAAGGGAACTAGTATTAGACGAGGCACACAAGACGAGATATTTTATTCATCCCGGATCCGACAAGATGTATCAAGATCTTAAGGCATGGTACTGGTGGCCTAACATGAAAGCTGATATTGCTACCTATGTTAGTAAGTGCTTGACTTGCACTAAGGTCAAGGATGAGCATCAGAAACCGTCAGGACTGCTGACACAGCCAGAGATTCCCCAATGGAAATGGGAATGTATTACTATGGATTTCATCACTAAGCTACCCAAGACTGTGGGAGTTTATTATACGATTTAGGTTATCATTGATCGTCTCACAAAGTCAGCTCATTTTCTACCGATTAAGGAAACAGATAAGATGTAGAAGTTGGCACAGATCTATATAAAGTAAGTGGTTTCTCGACATGGAGTGCCGATATCCATTATTTCCGACAGAGACAACAGATTTACATCTAGATTCTGGCAAGCATTGCAAGATTCCATGGGAACTCGTTTAGACATGAGTACAGCATATCACCCACAAACTGATGGCCAAAGCGAGAGAACCATCCAAACACTAGAAGATATATTGAGGGCATGTGTTATCGATTTCGTAAATAGATGGGATAAACATTTACCGCTAGTAGAATTCTCATATAGTAACAGTTATCACGCAAGCATAAAGGCAGCGCCTTTTGAAGCACTGTATGGTAGGAAGTGCAGATCACCCGTATGTTGGACTGAGTTAGGAGATAGTCAGTTGACTGGTCCCGAGATCATACACGAAATGACTGAGAATATCGTGCAGATACAGGAGAGATTGAAAACGGCGCGAAGTCATCAAAAGAGTTACGCCGACGTTAGAAGGCGAGATTTGGAATTTTAATTTGGAGACAAATTATGCTCAAGGTATCACCCTTGAAGGGTGTAGTGCATTTTGGTAAACGAGACAAGCTAAGTCTGAGATATATTGGACCGTTTGAGATTATCGAGAGAATTGGACCGGTAGCATACAGACTGAAACTATCGCAAGAACTTAGCAAAATTCATGACACTTTCCATGTTTCTAACTTGAAGAAATGCTTATCACACGAAAGTTTAGTAATTCCTTTGGAGGAAATAGAAGTTGACCCTAAGCTTCATTTTGTTGAAGAACCTATTGAGATTATGGGTCGCGAGGTCAAGCAGTTAAAGCAAAGCAGAATTTCGGTAGTTAAAGTTTGATGGAACACCCGCAGAGGACCAGAATTCACGTGGGAGTGTTGATATCGGCCAAAAAGTCACGTTTGTACCCCCGATATTGAGCTCTAAAACCATAAAGTTCCAAAATTTATCTCCAAAATAATCACTTTGTTGGTTAATTTGGTAGATTTAGTCATTACAAAGGCTATGTTTCAAGAATCACTAAAAACGGATTAGAAACGAGGGAAAACGAGCAAAACCGGCTAAGACGATTAACTCGCGTTTAAATAACTTATTTTATAATTTTTGGAAAAGTTTAATTACTTAACCTCATGTTGTATAATATTCAATTACGAACGCGTGGGCTCAAGAATCGTCAAAAACGGAGCTAAAACGAAGATTCTAGAGCGAAAACGAGAAATCAAGTTACGATCCAGGGAATCAAGGCTGACCAGCACAAAATCCGCCCTGCCATACCACCTGCCATCCGCCCTGCCAGTATGGAAACGACCTGCCAAAAATGGCCTACCAAACGGCTTGCCAAGCAAACGGCTTGCCAAATACGGCCTGCCAAACGGCCTGCCAGCCGTTTTTCTGCCATTTATTTACGAAAATGCCATCAGCTTTGCTTATAAAAGGAGGGCTTCATTTCACACCAAAAAACACAACAATTCTTCACTTCTCTCTCTAAAATATCTCTCTGTAGTCACTCTCTAGTGATCTATAGGAGATTAGTTATCTCTCTACTTTCTCTCTCTAGTTTCTAGAGAGAGAAAAGTACAGAGATTAGGAAATGTAATTATCTCTCTATTGTCGCTCTCTAGTGATCAATAGGAGATTAGTATGTAGTTAGTAGTAGAAGCTTTCAAGCATTGTAACGCTATGGATATTATGAAGTAATACAAGTGTTATTCTGCCGACATTATCCGGTACTATCTATCCTTTCTTTTATCAGTTTATTATAATATTCTTTTTCGATGTTTATGATTTACTGATGTTAGAAATGCTTGTTGCCATGATGTGTGAGTAATTGCTTGATTGTTTGCCATGATTTATTAATGTTAGTTAGGGATGATTATCGTCTCGTACTCGCTTTCTGTCTATGATATTAAACCTCGTTATTATCGTCCTTCCACCAATAAACGTGATTAAAACCTTTTATAAAGTCGACATTATAAAGGTAATTAGTTATCTGTGTTTATACATTGGTCAAGGTATGAACCCATCAGAAATACTATAAAGTACATGGGGAATTACCATAGGACCAGATCAAGATATTGGTCAAGAGTATAAGACTCGAGGAAATACTGTTGCAACAGTAGAGTACAGTGTTGATGTACTATAGGACCACTTGAGCATGGTCAAGGTTAGAAGCTATGGAACCACTATAAGTCTAGTACATGGTGGATAACTAAGGGATTTATTGGGTAGATTTAAGTAAGGGCTGGTTTAAGTCATAAATAGGAGTTTAACGTACTACAATACAAACTAAGCTTATAAATCTTAAGGATGACTGAGAACTATCAGATGTTCTAATTTGTCTACAAACCCTTAGATTTTACCAAACCATTGACAGAAAGGGATTTGAAACACAATCATAACCACTCACTTGGGTGATACACTAAGGTGTTAAGAAAGGTTGGATATCATCTACATAGGGCTATGCTACTTCATTCGTGTGCTCAAGGTATGCACTACATCCAAGATGGGCCGCTTATATCCTTAAACCAGATAAAGCGTCGGGAGTTGAGCATAGTCCATCTGATCAAAATCTTCAAAGCCTAGTTCCTCGTGACATGCTAACCGGGAAACCGCTTTGTAGGGAATCTAGTGTTCACACCAAGGTATATCTATCCAAGGAGTGTCTCATAATCATCCCGACACTACGTTATCTTAAATCATGGTGAACCACGTCTTCTTTGTCCTTAGTTGTTGCATGCTAGCTAGCTTATTTTAATGATATTGCTTTAATATTTTAATTACAATTATAAATCAAATCAACCCAACTATTGCCTTTACATAATTTGATATTCCGGATAAAGTGGTGTCTAGAATAAACCTGTTGGACTTGGTTATTGGATTTTCCAAACAGTCGCCAATTTATTGGGACCAAAAGGATCCTGCCTCTCCACACAAGGTGTACCTGGCCACTAGTCTTGGATACTAAATTGTGTATAAACCCATCTTAATCACTAAATTATCTAGATAAGCTCCGCTTCAAATTCGACCGCTCATGGAACGACCCTAGGTCATATTTGCCCTTGCTAACCCATAGGAAGGAATAATAGATTTAGGCCCAGCACATATAAATTAAACAATCAACTTCTCCCGTTGGTATCCTGAACTGACGTTTTGCGACCTAACGACGCCGCATAAATAAACCGTCCGATTCGGGCATATCACGGGGTAGTTAAGTTTTTGGCGCCGCTGCCGGGGAGTGGTTGTACGATTTGGAGCCTGTTTAGGTTAGTTAGTTTTTAAGAGAACCTTTTGACTGAGACTAGCTTTGTCAGAAGTTACTAGTTTACCGTAGTTAGGTTAGATAATATTAGCATAATTTATATTAATTGAAAAGTTTAAAATGGACTTCCTTATTAGTGAACCTTTAGGATGGTTTAACCTACTTAGACCGCTAAAAATTCTTCCGACACATCCTTTATTCTATCCGATATCATGCATTGTACCCATCCGACGAGATCCACACTTACATGCCGATAGTTCGACGATGGACGCACGCATCACTCTCACCGACATCACCAAACCCTCGTTAGAAGGACGAGGAGGACCAATACTCTATCCAGAGGTTAACGGAGCGTCTTTTGTGCTTAAGCATAGCATCATTCAACTCATTCACAACCATTGCCAGTTCCACGGCTTACCAATTGATGATCCCAACTCTCACTTAGATAGATTCCTCTCCTTATCCAACTCATATAAGCAAAATGGGGTTGAACAAGATGTAGTTCGTCTGTATCTGTTCCCCTATTCCTTAACTCTTCATGCAAAAACCTGGTTCGAGGGGTTAGAACCCAACTCTATCACCTCATGGGAGGAAATGGCAACAACTTTCTTAATCAAGTACTTCCCCCCATCAAAACAAATCAGACTTAGGAATGATATCGTAAACTTTCAACAAGCATACGATGAATCACTCTACACTGCATGGGAAAGATTCAAACACTTGCTTCGAAGATGCCCGAATCACCGTCTTGAGAGCTCTGATCAGATTTTGACCTTCTACAAAGGTCTGAATCAGAACAATAAGTCTACTCTTGATGCTGTTTCTCAAGGTAACTTCATGAACTTCACTGCTGATGAGGCCTGCAGATTGATCGAGGAGATGACTATGCACCATCACGATTGGAACACGGAAGAGCACATTTCATCAGCAACAACGCTTTCCGCCTCCGATCCTATCAAAACCATAAAATATCTCTCGGAACAAATAGAAAACCTCACCAAAGAAGTTGGAGAGCTAAAGAAACTCCCACAACAATTGTCTCAAGTTCAAATATGCCAGAATTGTACTGAACCACATTCGACCAAAGTATACGAGGCTGAATGTGAGGACTCTGTTGTCTACACCGATAAGATCCTAGCTCATCCTCACAACCCACCTACTACCCCACCAGAGATAAGTCCAGACGATGTCCTACTGCGAATCATCTCCATGATCACAGCAAGACAAGACGCAGCTGACTTAGTCATGACTAATCACCTGAGTAGTCTTGAAAATCAAATAAGCTAGCTAAATCAACGTCTCGATTCTCTAGGTTACCCTAAAAATGACTCAAAGGTGGCACATAGCCAACCTTCAGTTTCTTCCAAGGAGAAGAAACTAGCTAATACCCATTCAGTAGTAGTCATTGAGTCATCACCTAAACCCAATGGGAAAGCACCCATTCCATTCCCTAGCCGTCTCAAGCAAAGACATAACAAGATGAAATCTTTCAAGCTTGACGGTAAATTTTTGGACACTGTGTCTAAAAATCCTCATAGTATGAAGTATTTTAGGAAACTCCTATCAACCAAGGATAAGGTACCCGAAGTACCCAATGTTCAACTGAACGCGGATTGTTCAGCCATTCTTTTAAATACTCTTCCTGAAAAACTAGGAGACACCAGACGATTTACCCTTCCTTGTTCTATCTACCATTCTGGTACTATCCATTCTCTCGCTGACCTTGGTGCCAGCATCAATCTCATGCCCTACTCACTGTTCCAGAGACTCGAAATTGGAAACCTTAACCCTACCAAAATGAGCATCCAGCTAGTTGACCAATCCACTAGATATCCTAAGGGAATAGCTGAAAATATCATGGTTAAGATTGACAAATTCCTCTTTCCGACTGACTTCGTGGTTATGGACTATAAAGAAGACATGAAAACCCCTATCATCTTAGGAAGGCCTTTCATGAATACAGCCAAAGTGATCGTTGACATTTATTCACGAACTATTACCTTGAGAGCCCGTGGAGAAGAGGTCACTTTCACGATCGAAGAGTCTGTATGTCCTTCTGATGGGAACGGCGAAGTAAATACCATCTTCACTACAAAAGTCACCTCTTATTCCGAGAATGAAGAGAAGAAGATAGAAGTAGAAGATAAGAAGAATAACCACTCCACACCAACCCAATCTTCACTCTCACCTTACTTTGATCTTTTAATGACTGGAAAGGATTTCGTTCTAGAAGAACTCTCTGAACCGATTATTCTTGAAACTCCTGACCAGAGTGACGAGGAGGTGGATGAAGAAATTGAAATGGAGAGCCCGGAGAAGAAGAAAGAGATGAAGGATTCTAGCACCAAAGTAGTTGTTAATGTTGCTACCGTATTGGAGACGTCAATGGACATCGTCCCACCTCCATCCTTAGAGTACAACATCACCACCAACCTGAAGTCACAAAAAAGAAAGACGGGTTTTGCGTTAGGGCTACCCTATAAACCATCACTCAAATACATAATGACATACACATAATGGAGTGATGAGGACCCCTTTGACCAACCCGCACAAATCAAGGAGGTAGAAGAAACTGATAGCTTTGTTACACCTCAAGTTAAACAAAGCATTCACTTCAAACCACCTTCTCCTCTCATTGGACATACCTTATTCTATGTCCGCTTCAATCTCATCGGTATGTTCCAATATTACCTCTTGTGTCTACTAATGGATGCAAGGGAGCCGCCTAGATTTCTTGAGAAATAAGGCTAGAGTCAGGCTCGTGACTCGAACAAAAACAAGCGCTTCTCGGGAGACAACCCGTGTGTTTATCTTTCTATTGTTTTAGTAGTAGTTAGATTAGGATAATTAGGTTAATTGAATAAATGAGAAAGTGAAACTTAAAATGAGATTTTCAAAGTTTCTTACTTGTCATGAACTTAATTGCAATATTTACATTATTTCAAAGTCTTAAAATTAAAGGCAGTCAACACTTTAAGTGTGGGATTAAGCTTTTTAGTCATACACTGATTTGTTAAATTTTCAAAAACCTAATTTTGAAACCCTCAAGTTTTCAAATAACTTTTTCATCAAAATGCAAATCAGTAAGTCTATGGCCTAAAGCTTAATCACCTGTCTAGGATTAATGTTTTCTATCTCTACAAGTAATAGACAGTTATTGATGCCTGTGGTGGAGACTCTTTGAATAATGATGAAACGACAAGGAAGCTCGTTGATTATTTCCTTGCAAGTTATTGGTGAATGTTGTATGGAGATGAGAACGCCCTAATGAGCTCGAGTACACTTCAAGAAGACCGATTCGAATCCAGCCGAAGATGGTTCCGACTCAGTTTACCTTCAGATCCTCAGCTCACAACCGCACCTAAGGGGAGTAATTCGTTTCTTTATCTTCGTTTATTTAGTTTGCTTCGTTATATCCTTAAACTATACCCTATCCTAGGCTTATCACTAAGTGTGGGATTCCAACCCAATATTGAGCTTAGATATATTTTCCGACATGTTCAAACTCTAAGTGTGGGATTTTAGTCCCTAAAATCTAAGAATGAACATTAGGGGCAATGTTCCTCTAAGTAAGGGATAGCGGTGTAGTACACCGTAATTAGCTATGGGATGCTCGAAAAATATTCTTAACTTAAAATATTACTAAGCTTTTCGAGTATACCTACTATTTAGATTCTTTATCCTCAACGTAAATTTTTCAATAATTTTGACTAAATGATACTTTCTGAAAAAGTACTTTCGAAAATCAAGCGTGTTTGTTCTAAAAATAAGACAAATGAGGACATAAATCTTCTTAAGGATGAACCAATTCTCTAAAAGAGCATTGCATGACTAGACATTATCGACCCAATATAATTGTTGTGAGGCACCCCAAAAATGGCCCAATAAGCATTCATTTTTAATGCTTCACTATATTTTCCGTTGAGAGTGCCGATGTTAGTATTTAGAGTTAGAACTTGACCTTGACATACATTTCGAGGCCAATGGTTAGTAAGCGCCATACGTGGTGTAGGTGCGATACTCCTTCTGAAATCATTCTGAATAGAGAAGACAAAAACCATCCGTTTCCGTTTCCACTCCACACATTTAAACCGACCAACTCACACCAAAGAGTTGATGAATTAGAAAATACTCACCCCCAAATTCAATATCAAATACGTTACCCTTTTCACCCTCTTTTCTTTCTCATTTCCAAAATTTAGAAATTCAAAGAGATAGATCGACCAAGTTTACTTCAAACACTTGTCGAAAAATTCTGAAATTCCAGACTGTTTTTGATAGGTCATAAAAGACCTATTTCTGGTTAAATACCTTTCTATCTGGGTACAAGAAAAAATAGACAAAGTTATGAAGATGGAATATATAAAAATAAATAAATAAATAAATAAATAAAAAATAGTTGAGCAAAGTCTCAAAAATAAAGAAGAGAAAAGTCTTCAAATAAAAGCATATATCCCCAAGAAAATGAAGATTGTGACCCAGGAGGATTGCAGATGAGAAGCAAAGTCTTCGCTGAAAATCAGCACCCTCTAAAGAAACTCTTCAACAAAAATAGAGTATCATCTATCCTAGAAAAAGTGTATCATCATAAAACCGAAATCTATCGAATCTCTCTAAATTTCAATGGTTCAAAAATCACCTTCTTCGCCATATCAAAACCTTCACTTTTCTCCGCAAACTAGCCTTTAAACCCGCTCTTCCTCTTGAAAGAATGATTAGGGAGAAGATCAGTGCCGTCCTTATCTAACTGGTGGAGATTTGATTCTTGGTCAAGCCTATGACAATACTTGCAACATGACTGGTATGAGAGAATTCGTTTAATAGATTGATAGGGAACCCCAAACACTTTAGTGATTTGAGTGACCCGTGTAAGAAAGCCAATGTCATGTAACCTCCTCTCATGCTTGCAGAGATAGTTTCTACCCCTTTTAAAAGACGATTTGTCTGATCTTGCTCTTATAATAAATAACAAGCCACTTGAATAATAGAACGGAAACCTCAGAAGCATCCTTGAACTCAAAATAAAAGAGAGGTTTGCTTGAGGACAAGCAAAGTCTAAGTGTGGGATATTTGATATCGGCCAAAAAGTCACGTTTTTACCCCCGATATTGAGCCCTAAAACCATAAAGTTCCAAAATTTATTGCCAAAATAATCACTTTGTTGGTTAATTTGGTAGATTTAGTCATTACAAAGGCTATGTTTCAAGAATCACCAAAAACGGATGAGAAACGAGGAAAAACGAGCAAAACCGGCTAAGACGATTAACTCGCGTTTAAATAACTTATTTTATAATTTTTGGAAAAGTTTAATTACTTAACCTCATGTTGTAGGATATTCAATTAAGAACGCGTGGGCACAAGAATCGTCAAAAAACGGAGCTAAAACGAAGATTCTAGAGCGAAAACGAGAAATCAAGTTACGATCCAGGGAATCAAGGCTGACCAGCACAAAATCCGCCCTGCCATACCACCTGCCATCCGCCCTGCTAGTATGGAAACGGCCTGCCAAAAACAGCCTGCCAAACGGCCTGTCAAACGGCTTGCCAAGCAAACGGCTTGCCAAATACGGCCTGCCAAACGGCCTGCCAGCCGTTTTTCTGCCATTTATTTACGAAAATGCCATCAGCTTTGCTTATAAAAGGAGGGCTTCATTTCACACCAAAAAACACACCAATTCTTCACTTCTCTCTCTAAAATATCTCTCTATAGTCGCTCTCTAGTGATTTATAGGAGATTAGTTCTCTCTCTACTTTCTCTCTCTAGTTTCTAGAGAGAGAAAAGTACAGAGATTAGGAAATGTAATTATCTCTCAATTTTCGCTCTC
This sequence comes from Rutidosis leptorrhynchoides, assembly GCF_046630445.1. NCBI lineage: Eukaryota > Viridiplantae > Streptophyta > Magnoliopsida > Asterales > Asteraceae > Rutidosis > Rutidosis leptorrhynchoides. The sequence continues at coordinate 321,911,773 of NC_092340.1, forward strand.
TAGTGATCAATAGGAGATTAGTATGTAGTTAGTAGTAGAAGCTTTCAAGCAATGTAACGCTATAGATATTATGAAGTAATACAAGTGTTATTCTGCCGACATTATCCGGTACTATCTATCCTTTCTTTTATCAGTTTATTATAATATTCTTGTTCGATGTTTATGATTTACTGATGTTAGAAATGCTTGTTGCCATGATGTGTGAGTGATGATGTAGCGTGAGGGTACGAAATAGTATTATTTTTACTAGGAAATACTACAAAATATGACACAAGTTTTATTAATTTACGGATGGGATATACCTAAACCTTGCTACAACACTATAGGCAGTGTACCTAATCGTAGAGTAGTGTAGTTTTTAGTAAGTCCGGTTCGTTCCACAGGGAGCTAGTGATTACGTACTATATTTTTAACTATAACTATATTTATACAAAATATATATAATTATATAAGTAGTAATATTATTATAAAAGGGGGGTTTTACCGTTTAATGACCGGTTTGTCGATTCTATATTTTAAGCGTAAAGATAAATGACGATAATTAAAGTGCGTAAAATAATGACAATAAATAAAATGACAGTAAATAAAATTGCGAGTAATAAAATGACAGTAAATAAAGATACGATGAGAAATACAATAAAAGAATTATGCTTATTTAAACTTCCGTAATCATGATGTTTGACGTGTTGATTTTAATTTATTACCATGGGTTAATTGTCCTTTGTCCTGGTTTATTTGATACGTCTATCTGGTTTTTGTCCATAATAGTCCATCGGTCATAAATATAAAGTGCGAGTATCCTCGTCAAATTACCCTTATACCCGAAGTCAAATATTCCAACTGATTAAGGATTTAAACTGTGACGCAGTTATCACTTCTGTCAACAATTACACCAGTTATCAATGTATGTAATCCACCCCTGTTTTAATTAGTTTATGAATATTAATTCATCCACTTGATCAGAATGAATAATCAATTACCCAACCCAATTGATTAATTAAATGATTATAACAGATTCCATATGAACGTCACTAAATAGGACAACCATAATCATTATTAATTATTAGGTTAATTAATTTGAAGATAGGTTCGACAGACTCCAATGAGTTGTCACTCAATTAGACAATACCCCCCATCTATTAATAGTCAATAATCCAATTTCCACAAGTGTCGGTCTTTTGCCCAAACCTTAATTATGGTCCAAAGTTCAATAACCCAATTTTAGTAATTAGCCCAACATCATGAGTACTTCATTTTAAATAAGCATAATAACGACTTAGCTACGAGACATTAATGTAAAAAGGTTGAACATAACTTACAATGATTAAAAATAGCGTAGCGTTACACGGACAGAATTTCGACTTACACACTCAAACGATCTCTATCATAAATCTTATTATTATCATAATTTAAAATTAAAATTAAGATTATTGTTATATCTGATTACATTAACATTATGATAGAGAATTATAAATATAGATATTGATATTTGATATAGAAAAGTAGGAAAATGATCGAAAAAATGATCGAGAAAGTCTCCTCCCAATTCATCGTTACATAGATCCCTTTTATAGGTGAAATTAGAAATTGAATTTTCATTTACGACCCCTGAACTATGCTCAATTAACAACTTTTTATTATTTAATATTATTCTTATTATGAATTATTTAAATATTATATTTTATTCTTGTGCATAGTTGACTCGTAATTTTTACACCGTTGCGTCGAGCGCTGAAAGTTGGTTCATGCCCCGGTTCCGGATTTTCGAACGTCCTTTCGTACAATTTTATATCGTGTACTTTGCGTTTTGTAACTTGTACTCTTGTCATTTTTAAACGTTCCTCATCAATAATTTGAACCTTTTTAATTGTATCTTGTACATTTGAGCTTTTTGGACGTTTTGGTCTTTCAAATCTTTGTTTTTGTCTTTAAATCTTCATTTTCGAGCGATTTGCGTCTTTCGTCTTCGCACTTATTTATTTAACTATTACAACTAAAAATAAGGAAATTACATTTAAAAACTTTACATATTGGAACGATATTGCTACTAAATATATGTTCATTTGGAGCACTATCAAATATCCCCACACTTGAGCGTTGCTTGTCCTCAAGCAATACAGAACTTGAAATAAAAACATACATGAATCACTTTTTTATTCATCACACTTTGTACATCAGTGATTTTGATATAGCGGTATAAACAATGACAGTAATGATGGTTAAAGGTGGGTGTGTCATCCACAGTTGCCTCGGGTTTAGGTCAACGACACTTGCAATCAAATAGCCGATTTACTTTCGGTTTCCAAAGCAAAGTGCACATTTGAAAGGCGGTTTACAGTCCCACATGACTATAAAAATTTAGATCCTTTAGGAAATAGGATCTTTATGAAAACATTTGATCTTTTGAAAATTCAATCTAGCTTTTACCCTAGATAAGTTTTCTGATTTGATCCACCATTGGTGTTGCAAAATATATTTGTGGATCAATATTTTGGCTAAAAACATTTAGGTTCGTGTAATCCACTGCTATCCCGGTATCGGAAAGCACACATCCAGTTTACTTGTTCCGTATATTACCTTTCGGCAAACTACCGTCCGGTTGTAAAGGAAAGCGATGAACAAGAAACTGTTAAGGCAATGTCTAATGACATGCTTTTGGTTATGGTCTTTTAACGTGTCGGATGCTAGTACTATCCTTGGTAGGAGCAATAGTAAAGATCATCCTATGATTTTTCGGTCTGGCACAAGGTCCTGTCTCCAACCATGCTATGCAACCACCGTTCTTACGGTTGACACCCGATTTGGTTCAGGTGACCTAATGAATTCTAGGTGAATTCCTAGGATTTTACGTTCAATGGTAATGAACGCATTGAAAATGGATTTTCAGAAAACAAATCGGTTTTAATTTTGATCAAAATATTTTCTCGTTCAAGCTCGAGTTTAGATATCATTGAATTCCATGAGTTTGAATTCTCAATCTTTAAGGTCAATCTCTAGGATTGAGTAATATCAGTCTTAAAAGCTGATTTTTAATCTTTAAGGATATTATCCTTTCTGGGGATCTGATTCATTAGTCTTATCAAGCTAATTTGCACGGTGCCTCCCCATTGTACGAGATAAATCCTTCTCATGGTTAGGATAAATCTGACCACTTGGCGACCCTGTTTGATGCTGAGGTCCGTGGATTTCCTGCTGATTTTAGAGATGACTTTTCTAGATTTTTCGTCAACCTACAGCTGGTCTGGACGACAACTTCATGACCTAAATCAAGAAGCGCGTGTCTTTTTCGGAAGACTTTACTTCCTTTTAATGATGAAATTGATTCATCGTGTAGATCCATCTTTCTTTCAAATGTATTACAGTAAACCGGGTAAAACTGATTAGTATCGTCCAAAGCAAAAGTACCTGCAATAATCTTGTACAAAAATATGTGATATATGTTTTAAATTGAATAACTTGGTACATTCTTCCCACACTTAGTTTCTTTCTTTGCCTTTTTATTTTCTTCTATTTCATTTTAAATGAATTCAAGCGTTTTAGGGTGTTTCTCAATTTATGTCCTTTTCGAGGTAACGATAATTTCGGTATTATCACCTAGTTTTCATCGTTCATAAATATGTATAAACATGATTTTGAGTTCATTTAATTGAAAATTTTTCAAATTTTCACAAAATTTGGCAAATAAACTAAGTGTAAACCCGAGAGAATTTATAACCCTTCCCCACACTTAAGATCATGCAATGCCCTCATTTGCATGAAATCAGACTATAATTATAAATTCATGAGGGTGATTAGTGTAGAAAAGTGATTAAAAATACCCAGTTTGTAAGCATATTATTTTGCATCACATTTGATATTTTGCTTCTTGTCGTCAAAATCAGTAGCTATTGCTGAACTTAATGTTAGTCTTTGAAAGTGCGTTGTTCTACCCTGTTTTGTACATAATATAAAATACAAACATATATATACATATTTTTGAAGTTGGGTATATTACCCCACGTTCAAAAATTTATAAAGTCTAATATCTTTTTGGCATACTTTAGATCAATAAAATTAAAAATAATGATAACAAAATTTGCCGTCCCACCCTCGGGTAAAGCAATTTCGGCTTAATGACCTAGTCTTCAACTCACGACGAATTTTAGAAATCATTTTTTCAACTTAATGAATTAAAGTAAATTTTGTTTTTAAATATCACACAAAACTTAAAAGCATATTAATTTCATATAAAACCTAAAAAAAACAAAAATTCAGAATGGGGGGAGAAAACTAGTTCTTTAGTGTCTGCTAGCGGAAAAGACCAATCGGATTCCATTCTCGGAACTACACGAGAACAGAACAACTAACTCTAGATAACATTTTCTTAGAACATTTAAATCTCCCCACACTTAGGTAGCTGTGGTGTCGAAATTGTGATTAACTTCATCGTCAATTTCTTTTGGTCCATAATCAACTTGCCTATCTGTGACTTTTTCTTTAAGCCAGTGCCCGGCTTCTTCCGTAATATCCCAAAATTCAACTAGTTTCGCCTTTTCTTTAGGCGACAGATTGGATACTAACCGGTTACATAACTTAAAGTTCCCCTTACTTCTAGCATCGATAGCCCGTTTAAAAAGTTTCTTCATTGAACTGTTAATAACGGGGTCATTTAATTTCGTATCAACAACGGGGTTCTTTATTATCAAGTCATCATTAGGTTTTACTTCATTTTCCCCACACTTAGGCGTTTTATTATTGCTAAGCACTACCGTTGGAGTTGGTAAAACAACATGGTTATTACCAATCATTTTTACTGGTTCAACGGTTTTAGTTGGTGGAGATTTAGACTTTCGAATCATAAAGGTGATTGATTTGTTACCACTTTTAAGTGTCATTCTTCCATTTCCTACATCAAATAACGCCCCGGTGGACGCAAAGAATGGTCGACCTAAAATTAGAGGAACGTTTGGGTCCTCTTCTATGTCAATGACAATAAATTCGACTAGAAAGGTTAAATTGCCTACTTGAACGGGTAGGTTGTCAGCAATTCCAACTGGGTGCTTAATGGTTTGATCAAAGAGTCGAACACTCATATCCGTTGGACTTAACTTACCTACACCTAATCTCTTATATAAGGAAAGAGGCATAACACTTACACTTGCACCTAAATCTGCTAGTGCATCATACATGACACAATCACTAAGTAGACAAGGAACAATAAATTCACCCGGATCACCTACCCTAGGTGGAGGTTTTGATGGAACTGTCTTCACCGGGTTTATATTTACGGCTTTTGTTTCTTGCACTTTCTTATTCTTTTTCTTCTTCTTCTTTCCAGAGGTATCACAATCTTTATTACCTATCACTTGCTCATACTCAACTCCTTTTCTGGGAAACGGGATGGGTGGTTTGTATGGTGCCACCACTGGCTTTACATACTCGGGTGGTGGTGGTGTAACTTCTTCATTGTTACTCTCATCTAAAACCTTCCCATCTTCTGGTGCTGGTTTTTCAGAATTCGTTGAAACCATATTAACATTCTCATTCCGAGGATTTACTTCAGTATTACTCGGTAGCTTTCCTTGTTCCCTCTCACTCATCATGCTAGCAAGAGTACCTACGTGTTTTTCTAGATTCAAAATGGAAGCTTGTTGAGTTCTTAATGACTGATCAAATCTCTCGTTCGTTTGGGTTTGAGTTTCAATAAATTGTGTTTGAGATTCAACTAGCTTGAATACCACGTCTTCCATATTTGACTTTTTCTCTTCGGTTTGTTGTTGTGGTTTATATAAGCCAGGTCTTTGTTGATTGAAAGTGTTGTTTTGAGTTGGTTGGTTATTCGGACCTTGTTGGTTATACCAGTTATTTTCGGGTCCTTTTGGATTGTAAAGAATGTTTTGATTTCGATTGAAGTTTAGCTTTGGCGGTTGATAATTATTTTGATAATTATTTCCAGGCCTTTGGTTCATATAGGAAACATTCTCTCGTTGTTCCAATGTTGGTTCAATGTGACAATCTTTCAATAAGTGTGGTCCACCGCATAGCTCACAACTGATTCGTATTGCGTGAATATCTTTATTCATCTTTTCCATTCGTCTTTCGAAAGCATCTATTTTTGCGGAAACGGAATCAAAGTCATGGCTAGAATCGGCTCTAGCCACTTTAGATGAACGAAAAATATCTTTTTCTTGGTGCCACTCATGCGAGTGGGAGGCTGTGTTATCAATAATTTTGTAAGCTTCAGTTGCGGTTTTCTTCATAATGGAACCACCAGCTGTTATGTCGATGTCTTTTCGTGTAGCAACGTTGACACCTTGGTAGAATATTTGTACTATTTGGTAAGTGTCTAAACCGTGTTGAGGACATCCTCTCAACATCCTTCCGAATCTTGTCCACGCCTCATATAATGTTTCATTTGGCTTTTGCGCGAACGTAACAATTTCTCCTTGAAGTCTCACGGCTTTAGATGCCGGAAAGAATTGTTTAAGAAATTTTTCAACTAAAACATCCCATGTGTCAATCGCCCCTTCAGGTAACGATTCTAACCAATCTTTGGCTTCTCCCTTTAAAGTCCAGGGAAACAACATGAGATAGATCTGCTCATCTTCCACTTCTCGGATTTTGAATACTGTACAAATTCTTTTAAACGTACGAAGGTGTTCGTTAGGATCTTCATTCGGTGCACCACTGAATTGGCATTGGTTAGTTACCATGTGTAGGATTTGTCCTTTAATTTCATAATCTGGAGCATTAACTTCTGGTTTAATAATGGCGTGACCTTGGCCCGTGCGTGTGGCTCTCATTCGATCTTCCATACTTAGAGGTTCCGTTACTTCCATAATTGAATTTGTTGAATACGAATCACTAGAGGATTCTGATTTAATGGTTTGTGGCTCAGGAGGAATAATTAGTGGTTCAAGATCTTGGAATTGTCCTTGAATATGCTCCGGGTTCTTAATTGTGAAGTCGGGTTCAAAAGATGGATTATCGGAAATTTGAGTTGGAGTTCTTGTTCGACTATATGACGATTCTAAAGAAAAATCAACGGCGACAATATTTGCTAGATGTCTTGATCGAGTTACAGGTGGTGAACGTATGACCGGCGGCGAACGTCTTGCTCGGTGCATTCACTGAATATCCTATTAGTTTTTAAAAAGGAAAGAAAAATTATAATAAGTTATCCAATTAATAGACTTTTCTGATTTTGCTCACGTTTCGAATAGCCAAAAGATGCAGCAGAGGGGCAGGATTCGTTTGGTCTCAATATAATTGAGTACTGTTTGGCTCCAATAACCCGGTCCACGTACAAATCCAACTATTACTACGAATCAGAAAATTTTGATGTCTATCAATTTAACCACTTAAAATAAATTTTCGTAATTTTAAGAAATTTAGAGAAGAAGTAGAAAAAAATTCTAAGTCCTAAAAACTAGAATGGCGAGAAATAAGAGAGAAAAAGAGTGCGCGTCGAAAAGTGTCGAAAAATGAAAAAGACGAAGAGTGGTTTGTAAACACGCGGTTAATCCAACCTTATAACGATCACTATCTTAAAATTAAAGCTACAAATGGAGATCACTAATTGGAATTGTAATTGATACATAGGTAAAAGGCATCGAAAAATAAAAATAAGAAAATAACTATGGCAAAACTAAACTTAATATTAAAAGTTGCGACTATAGTCTAAAAATCTAAAGGTAATAAACTAAAAAAAACAATTTTTTTTTTTATAAACAAAATCTTAAAAAATATATTTTTTTTTAATAATTTTTTTTTTTTTACGTTTTTTTTTCTTTCTTTTTTACGTTTTTTTTTTTTTTTTTAAAACGATTTTTTTTTTAAAAAAAAACGTATTTTTTTTTTATATAAAAAACGAATTTTTTTTTTTTTTAAAAAAAACGTATTTTTTTTTTAATTTTTTTTTTTTTTAATTTTTTTATAAAAAACGAATTTTTTTTTCTTTAAAAAAAAAAAACGTTTTTTTTTTTTTTTTTAACGTTTTTTTTTAACTCATTTACTATTCATGAATAGTAAATGAAAAGAAATTAATTAATTTATTATTCACATGAAAGCGACATGATAGTAATTATTAATTACAAGTTACATAATATACCCCTGAAGTATTTAATAAATACGACTTTTTAAAACTTTTACGATTATATTTTGATTCTAAAATATTATTATATTATTATATTCTATTTCAATATTATTATATTATTATATTCTATTTCAATATTATTATATTATTATATTTATTTCAATATTATTATATTATTAAAAATATAGCGTTTTAGCGTCCCCGGCAGCGGCGCCAAAAACTTGATGATGTAGCGTGAGGGTACGAAATAGTATTATTTTTACTAGGAAATACTACAAAATATGACACAAGTTTTATTAATTTACGGATGGGATATACCTAAACCTTGCTACAACACTATAGGCAGTGTACCTAATCGTAGAGTAGTGTAGTTTTTAGTAAGTCCGGTTCGTTCCACAGGGAGCTAGTGATTACGTACTATATTTTTAACTATAACTATATTTATACAAAATATATATAATTATATAAGTAGTAATATTATTATAAAATGGGGGTTTTACCGTTTAATGACCGGTTTGTCGATTCTATATTTTAAGCGCAAAGATAAATGACGATAATTAAAGTGCGTAAAATAATGACAATAAATAAAATGACAGTAAATAAAATTGCGAGTAATAAAATGACAGTAAATAAAGATACGATGAGAAATACAATAAAAGAATTATGCTTATTTAAACTTCCGTAATCATGATGTTTGACGTGTTGATTTTAATTTATTACCATGGGTTAATTGTCCTTTGTCCTGGTTTATTTGATACGTCTATCTGGTTTTTGTCCATAATAGTCCATCGGTCATAAATATAAAGTGCGAGTATCCTCGTCAAATTACCCTTATACCCGAAGTCAAATATTCCAACTGATTAAGGATTTAAACTGTGACGCAGTTATCACTTCTGTCAACAATTACACCAGTTATCAATGTATGTAATCCACCCCTGTTTTAATTAGTTTATGAATATTAATTCATCCACTTGATCAGAATGAATAATCAATTACCCAACCCAATTGATTAATTAAATGATTATAACAGATTCCATATGAACGTCACTAAATAGGACAACCATAATCATTATTAATTATTAGGTTAATTAATTTGAAGATAGGTTCGACAGACTCCAATGAGTTGTCACTCAATTAGACAATACCCCCCATCTATTAATAGTCAATAATCCAATTTCCACAAGTGTCGGTCTTTTGCCCAAACCTTAATTATGGTCCAAAGTTCAATAACCCAATTTTAGTAATTAGCCCAACATCATGAGTACTTCATTTTAAATAAGCATAATAACGACTTAGCTACGAGACATTAATGTAAAAAGGTTGAACATAACTTACAATGATTAAAAATAGCGTAGCGTTACACGGACAGAATTTCGACTTACACACTCAAACGATCTCTATCATAAATCTTATTATTATCATAATTTAAAATTAAAATTAAGATTATTGTTATATCTGATTACATTAACATTATGATAGAGAATTATAAATATAGATATTGATATTTGATATAGAAAAGTAGGAAAATGATCGAAAAAATGATCGAGAAAGTCTCCTCCCAATTCATCGTTACATAGATCCCTTTTATAGGTGAAATTAGAAATTGAATTTTCATTTACGACCCCTGAACTATGCTCAATTAACAACTTTTTATTATTTAATATTATTCTTATTATGAATTATTTAAATATTATATTTTATTCTTGTGCATAGTTGACTCGTAATTTTTACACCGTTGCGTCGAGCGCTGAAAGTTGGTTCATGCCCCGGTTCCGGATTTTCGAACGTCCTTTCGTACAATTTTATATCGTGTACTTTGCGTTTTGTAACTTGTACTCTTGTCATTTTTAAACGTTCCTCATCAATAATTTGAACCTTTTTAATTGTATCTTGTACATTTGAGCTTTTTGGACGTTTTGGTCTTTCAAATCTTTGTTTTTGTCTTTAAATCTTCATTTTCGAGCGATTTGCGTCTTTCGTCTTCGCACTTATTTATTTAACTATTACAACTAAAAATAAGGAAATTACATTTAAAAACTTTACATATTGGAACGATATTGCTACTAAATATATGTTCATTTGGAGCACTATCAGTGAGTAATTGCTTGATTGTTTGCCATGATTTATTAATGTTAGTTAGGGTTGATTATCGTCTCGTACTCGCTTTCTGTCTATGATATTAAACCTCGATATTATCGTCCTTCCACCAATAAACGTGATTAAAACCTTTTATAAAGTCGACATTATAAAGGTAATTAGTTATCTGTGTTTATACATTGGCCAAGGTATGAACCCATCGGAAATACTATAAAGTACATGGGGAATTACCATAGGACCAGATCAAGACATTGGTCAAGAGTATAAGACTCGAGGAAATACTGTTGCAACAGTAGAGTACATTGTTGATGTACTATAGGACCACTTGAGCATGGTCAAGGTTAGAAGCTATGGAACCACTATAAGTCTAGTACATGGTGGATAACTAAGGGATTTATTGGGTAGATTTAAGTAAGAGCTGGTTTAAGTCATAAATGGGAGTTTAATGCACTACAATACAAACTAAGCTTATAAATCTTAAGGATGACTGAGAACTATCAGATGTTCTAATTTGTCTACAAACCCTTAGATTTTACCAAACCATTGACAGAAAGGGATTCGAAACACAATCATAACCACTCACTTGGGTGATACACTAAGGTGTTAAGAAAGGTTGGATATCATCTACATAAGGCTATGCTACTTCATTCATGCGCTCAAGGTATGCACTGCATCCAAGATGGGCCGCTTATATCCTTAAACCATATAAAGCGTCGGGAGTTGAGCATAGTCCATCCGATCAGAATCTTCAAAGCCTAGTTCCTCGTGACATGCTAACCGGGAAACCGCTTAGTAGGGAATCTAGTGTTCACACCAAGGTATATCTATCCAAGGAGTGTCTCATAATCATCCCGACACTACGTTATCTTAAATCATGGTGAACCACGTCTTCTCTGTCTTTAGTTGTTGCATGCTAGCTAGCTTATTTTAATTATATTTCTTTAATATTTTAATTACAATTATAAATCAAATCAACCCAACTATTGCCTTTACATAATTTGATATTCCGGATAAAGTGGTGTCTAGAATAAACCAGTTAGACTTGGTTATTGGATTTTCCAAACAGTCACCAATTTATTGGGACCAAAAGGATCCTGCCTCTCCACACAAGGTGTACCTGGCCACTAGTCTTGGATACTAAATTGTGTATAAACCCATCTTAATCACTAAATTATCTAGATAATCTCCACTTCAAATTCGACCGCTCAAGGAACGACCCTAGGTCATATTTGCCCTTGCTAACCCATAGGAAGGAATAATAGATTTAGGCCCAGCACATATAAATTAAACAATCAACTTCTCCCGTTGGTATCCTGAACTGACGTTTTGTGACCTAACGACGCCGCATAAATAAACCGTCCGATTCGGGCATATCAAGCGTGAAGATCAGATAAGACTGAAGTATCCGCAACTGTTTCCCGAGGACACGACTACGGCGAACGTGCACTAAAATTTCGAGACAAAATTCTTCATAACAGGTAGGTAATGTAACAACCCGACTTTTTCCGTTACTATCGTTACTTGTCCGTTAAATATTTAACGGTGATTACTTAGACAATATATGTTTAATGGATTTAAATGCATGCTTGATCCTAGTGGATTACTTGAATTAATATGTTATATTAATTTATGAACTTGTTTCGGATAGCGAAATAACTAGAAAACGACACAATTAAGTTAATCGCCTAGAAAGCTTTTCAGTTTACGGAACTTAGAAAAATGAGAAAATAACTATTTTTAATAATTATTGACTTTAAGAAAAAACTTATTTAATTTATTATTTATTTAGTAAATTAAACCCGGTGATTTTGTTTCAACGGCTAGTTAACGTCCGGAGACCCGATACGGTTAACAGCACTCGAAACGGACCACGCGCGTACGAGCTATTAGACAAAACAGGCCCAGGAACACTCCTATAGGGCCCCACAGCTGAACCTCCTCCCCCTTTCCCCATTGAACTTGTTTTGGGCTAAGTGGTTGCTAGTGATCTTATTAGAGGCCCTAAACCTAGATATAAATAGAGGATTAAATCATAAACTCTCATTATTTTCTCCCTGCTAGTCGATTTTGCTCTCCCTCGTCCCTCTTAAAGCCATCGTCCAACACCACCCCACAACCATCATCAAAAGTTGAAATTAGAAGAAACCCCGTGCACGAACGTTGTTCCTCTTGTCGTTCTCTACGCGTACGTACTAGCAATTCGTGTTTTTAAGGTATAATTGAAAACCCTAATTTTTCTAGATCAGTTTTTTTTATCAATTTCATAGTGTAATCAAGTCTAGTGCTCAATTAAATGCGATTATAGTTGTCGTTTGTCGTTAATTTGCTCGATTGTTATCGTTTGCATGTATCACGAATTTGTATGACATGGATCTGATCAAATTGGTTTATATACTGATCTTGTATGTTATCTAGATAAATAGGTGATGAAAAATTAATAAGTTTGGACTTTGATTTCGCTTGATTTCGTTATCGTATGCACACATTATGTGTAATCGAAGTTTTGACTAGGTTATGCATGTAATCCGAATTTTCTGATTTATATGTGATAGTGCTCCAAATGAACATATATTTAGTATCAATATCCTTCCAATATGTAAAGCATTTAGTTTCAATTGTTCTATTTTCAAGTAATATTCGTTTACATAAATAAGTGCGAAGACAAAAGAAGAAAACGACGATTTGAAGACGCAAATGACCAAAAAACTCAAATGTACAAGATACAATCCAAGTGGTTCAAATTATTGATGAGAAACGTCTAAAAAATGATAAGAGTACAAGCCGCAAAACGCAAAGTACAAGATATTAAATAGTACGCAAGGACGTTCGAAAATCCGGAACCGGGACATGAACCAACTATCAACGCGCGACGCAACGGAGCTAAAATTACAAATCAACTATGCACATGAATATAATATAATATATATATAATTATATAAAATTATATATATATTATATATATTAAATAAATATGTCGACAAGCTAGGAGCCAAAAAGTATGTGACCAGGAAATGACGGCCATGCGATCGCATGGCCAGAAGGCACAAAACTCATGCGACCAGCAGGCCACATTCTATAAAACTCACATTTTCTGGCCGAAATAAAACACACATATTTTTCTTTTCCTTCTCTGTAATGATAATATATATATATATATATATATATATATATATATATATATATATATATATTTATAATTTAAAGTTTAATTTAAGTTTAATAATAATTGGGTTAATGTAAGAAATGTTTTATGGGTTTTAAAGTCATAACTCTGTCCGTGTAACGCTACGTGATTAATCACCACTGTAAGCTATGTTCTTCCTTTTTAAATTAATGTCTCGTAACTAAGTTAATATTATGCTTATTTGAGCCAAAGTAATCGTGATGTTAGACTAAATATTAAGACGGGGTTATTAGATTTTGTACCATAATTAAGGTTTGGACAAAAGACCGACACTTATGGACATTGGACTATTTACTATTAATAGATAGGAGGTATTGTCTAATCGAATGACAACTCATTGGAACCTGTCGAACCTATCTTCAAATTAGTTAATCTAATAATTATTAAAATGATTATGTATGTTCTATTTAGTGACATTTATACGACATCTTTTATGATCATTTAATTAATTATTCGGGTTGGGTAATTGATTATTCATTCTGATCAAGTGGGTAGATTAATATTCATATCTCATTAAAACAGGGGTGGATTACATTTAAGGATAATTGATGTAATTGTTAACAAAGTATTAAAACCTTGGATTACACGCAGTCGATAACCTGGTGTAATCATTAAACAAAGTATTAAAACCTTGTTACAGTTCAAATTCCTAATTAGTTGAAATATTTGACTTCGGGAATAAGGTTAATTAGACGAGCATTTTATAATTATGACCGATGGACTATTATGGACAAAAACCAAATAGGTATAAAATAATCCAGGACAAAGGACAATTAACCCAGGGTAATAAATTAAAATCAAAACATCAAAAATCATGATTACGGAAGTTTAAATAAGCATAATACTTTTATTTCATATTTCATCGTACATTTATTTACTGTCATTTTAATTACTGCAATTTACTTTATCGCAATTTAAATTCTGTCATTTATATTATCGTCATTTATCTTTACGCTTAAAATATAAAATCGAAAAACCGGTCATTAAACGGTAAAAACCCCCTTTTATATTAATATTACTATATATAATTATATAAATTTTATCCAAATATAGTTTTTAAAATATAGCGTTAAACTCAGCTAGCTTCCTGTGGAACGAACCGGACTTACTAAAAACTACACTACTTTACTGTTAGGTACACTGTCTATAGTGTTGTAGCAAGGTTTAGGTATATCCACTCTATAAATAAATAAATAACTTGTGTAAAATTGTATCGTATTTAATAGTATTTCGCAATAAAAATATAACTATTTCGTATACACCTCGCACTACATCAATATGCTTTGTGATTTAGCTATTGAAATATGTACCATTGTATTCCTTGTGAAAAATCATGCATGTTGGACTTAAGATTTGCGTCAAAAGCTTTTGTAATGCTCTCGGTGTGTCAAAACGAAGATTCGTGTTTTTCTAGTGAGCTGAATCTGTTTTCAAAGTCACGAGAAATGACCTAACATGAATTATAAGTTGATTGAGACTTTGATCTTCTGTAATATGATAGTTTATATATTCCTTGGTGTATTTCATTTATATGCTAACCTCTGAAAACGTGAATTGACATGAGTTATAAGCTTGACCAAACGATATGTCTGATTGAAGTCTAAAACTGAATGGTTTGTAATGTTTGGCTAATCTGTACAAATTGGCTAAATGAATGTCTTTGATTATTTTATCACTAAAACTTTAAGTGTTTGGAGTAAGACCCAATTGTCCGTTCATTCAAAATATATTTTCAATATTTTATGAAAAATATTCTAAAACTGACGCGCGTGCAGAAACTGATTTGGTAAACCGTAAATAGACCCTTTCTGAAACCCAACTTGTAGATATTGTATGAGGCCCTGGCTGAACTTTTTGGAATCTATTTTGAGTCTAGTTATGATCTGGAGTTTTCCATGCTTTCATGAATTATGTGCTAAGAGTTGTACCCGACGTTTTCTATGATGCACGTATTTTAAGGACATGCAATAAATTGCGAATGTGCAAATTGTTGAACTATGAGCTATAACATGTTATTTGACTTAGGTTTGATATGTTGACCTTGTTTGTATGACCTACTGAGATGTTTGACTTTAATTGACCACTTTGACCGAGATGACCTTTGGTTTGACTTTGGTTGACTTTTGTTGACTTGCTTGGACTAGTTGGTTTTTACTTACATATTGAGTCAGTATGAGCACTAGGACTCTGCATACACTATGGGTTGACATAGTGTGACCTATGTATTTATATAAGATGACCTATTTTACTAGGTTGCGTTGTTCGATCGTGATTGTTCGACTACCGTACAATTTTTACTAACCGATTTTCAGTGCTTTGCTAAAGTGAGTCTACAGTCCCTACTACTTTTTACAGGGATGAGATAACATGCTTTTTACAAATGTTTTACATATTAGGAACGAGTAACTAAACGATATACATATGAGTTCAAATCAAAAATCCCTTAGCTTGATTATATTAATTACTTTACGTAAGCTCGACTTATAGGAATGGTACCGTTAGATTTGACAAACCTCGCCTCAACCTACGAGGTGCTTATTCTATTGTAACTTGTACACTTGATCGGTGTATTCTTAGAAAGGGTAAAAGGAAGACGCCTAGCGCTTTAGCTATCCGTAGGGTTAAAGTTCTATAATCAAGTGCTCATGCTTATGTATAATTTTACGATGTTTTATTTTAGAAATCTCGTGGCATAACTTATGAAATTCTTTACTAAACCTGTAGATTCACTCAATGTTTTTCGTTGACGTTTTGCATGTTTTTATCTCAGGTCCATAGAGGTATTGCTTCCGCATTGCTAGAGTTTTCATGCTTGTTTGCTGCTAGTTCTGGAATGCCATCCAGCATGCTTTGTTATGATTTACTTCAAGAACATATATATTTGCATTGAAAACCGTTTGTTTTGAATAATGTTTTGAGTTACTTACGTAGTCATTTATGTCAATTGCTTTTCAGTATTATTTCTTTAATAAATGACTTTACTTTGAAATTTAATGCGAATACTTTTCGGAAACGTCTCATATAGAGGGCGTGACCGTTAAACTGTGGGACCGGAGTTAATACACCTTTAGTGGATTCTGACGGGGTATTATAAACAAGACTCGGTCAGATGTAGTATTATAAACAAGAGTTGTTTTATTATATAGCTTAATTATTATTAAAGAACTAAAGATAGATTTTTATGTGTTTTTAAGATTGTAGATTCTTATCTCTTAGGAAAGAGATGATTGAAGATAGATTCTTAATAAATAAAATAATAAAATATAAAGCAAGAAATAAAGATTTAACATAAATAATTATAAATAAAAGCAGTTACATGAACGAATAACTCATACGGGAATCATATTAGGCAAGTTTCATAACTTATATCAACACAAATCAAGATAACAATCATAGACCAATTATTATACCTAAGCAGGTTAAGACGATTGTTGCATAACATCCAATAAGCAGGACTTAAAGCATATGCTAGACAAGTGATGTGCATGACTAACATCTCAATTCTTAGTATTCAATTCAATTACATGATACATATCAACCTAATGATTCGGATCAACATGCAAATAGATGACAAATTATATAAGCTATTAAACATCAAGTAGATTGACTCAAGTTACTAGCTGAAAGTCAGTTATTACTTTGTTCTCATGCAATCATTAATCAAACACATTCAAACAGAGGATCTTCGACTAAGCCTAACAATATGAAACTCTATTATATATGCGTAACTCAAATTCCACAGATTTATCACTAACCATGTTTTTGAACTTAGTTGCATACAATCCAATTTAACAAGTTTGATTGACTAGATCTAAACAAGTAGCATGAATCGAATAATAGATCGTTGGATTAAGTGATAATCAATCCTAGAATCTAGCATTTAATCATTAAGCATGGAAAACAAACATACTAAAACATAGCAGATCCAAAACAGTTTAAACATTATCACAGAAACTCAGTTTATACAGATCTGGAAAAAACCAGAAACTGTACGGATTGGAGCACGAAGCCGGCGGCTTTGTCCAGTCAAGCCAGCGGCTTGGACTGGTGAAGCCGGCGGCTTCATCTGATTCCCTGACAAAGTTAGTTTTCATCCATGTAACCACTATGAATGTTTAGTTCATAGTGGTAGACGAACAGAAACAGAAATAGTAAATAAAATGCGATAAACAAGAGTAGAAAGATAAAGTCATGTACCTCAAAAAGGTAGATGAAAAGAAAACTTTATTGATAACTTGATAACTTTAGTTACAACTTGAAATAAAACCCTATTCTAAGAGTTTTCGTATTCTAATGAAAACCCTAGAGGAAAAACGAAAAAGTACATTAAAAACTGAACCAGAAGGCCTCAATTTATAGTTTTCAGATTCGGTGGCCAGGCCGGCGGCTTCAGGGGGAAGCCGGCGGCTTCACCGGGCGGGGACTCCTTTTGCAATTTTAACGTAGCCAGCAAGTAGATTAACGCGTAACCATCTTAGGTCAGGCCGGCGGCTTCAAAGATTCTGCACTCTTTTTGATTTCGTTTCATTTTTTTAGCTTTTTCTTGGGCTTTAAGTACACGAAACAGTTTTAAGCCGGCAGCTTCAATTTCAAGCCGGCTGCTTTAATGATTCTGGCATTTTCTGCAGAGTTCTAGAACTTTCTGGAACTTTGTTACCAAGTCGGCGGCTTCAGCAGGCCGGCGGCTTCATCTTGATTTCTGCAGTTTTTACTTGTTTTTGATCCTGTTTGATACATAACTTCAATAAAATCATTAGAATTACCTTTTTCCCCATTTTACCCATTATAGTGTGTTTTAGGATTTAAATGACTTTAAAATATTAAGATAACTCCTTAAAATGTTATCAAAATTCTCTATAATTTAGGAGTTATCAGGAAGTATTGATGAGGATATTCTTATTGACTCACCGATTCAAGTTCAAGTTAATCATGTTGGGTCGAGTTCTTTTAGTGAAATATATGTTTCTGTTGCGGATCACACAAATGTTGTAACTTTTGTTTCTTCTGAGGATTCACCTGCACACGATGTTGCTTCTACTTCTATTATAGGGTGCCAGGTTCTGCTGCGGTTTATGCATCTTTCGATGCACCTGCTGCTGCTTCTGGGTCAGATACAGATATAGTGGGTTTGGCAGAAGGGGCTGGAAGACAACTTGATGTGGAATTTCAAGTGAACTGTGGACTCACAAACTCTTGTGGTGACATTATTGGTACCAGACGTCCTTTGGTTCCTCTTTCTAGGATTGACAAGAACAAGACGAAGAAGGATAATGTTTCATTTGTACTTTGGGATGAAGATGAGGTTGTACAATCGAACGACGAAGGTAAAGGTTTTTTTCAAGGGATATTGGAAGAATTAGCGGATAATGGAGTGATTATACCAAGTGTCCCGTGTAGTGACCCGAACTTTTCCATGTTTATATATATTAATTGAGATTGATGTTTACATGATTAAATATTTCCAACATGTTAAGCAATCAAACTTGTTAAGACTTGATTAATTGAAATAGGTTTCATATAGACAATTGACCACCCAAGTTGACCGGTGATTCACGAACGTTAAAACTTGTAAAAAAAACTATATGATGACATATATATGGTTATATATATAGTTAACATGATATTATGATAAGTAAACATATCATTAATTATATTAACAATGAACTACATATGTAAAAACAAGACTACTAACTTAATGATTTTGAAACGAGACATATATGTAACGTTTATCGTTGTAACGACATTTAATGTATATATATCATATTAAGAGATATTCGTACATCATAATATCATGATAATATAATAATTTAAAATCTCTTTTGATATTATAAACATTGGGTTAACAACATTTAACAAGATCGTTAACCTAAAAGTTTCAAAACAACACTTACATGTAACGACTAACGATGACTTAACGACTCAGTTAAAATGTATATACATGTAGTGTTTTAATATGTATTTATACACTTTTGAAAGACTTCAATACACTTATCAAAATACTTCTACTTAACAAAAATGCTTACAATTACATTCTCGTTCAGTTTCATCAACAATTCTACTCGTATGCACCCGTATTCGTACTCGTACAATACACAGCTTTTAGATGTATGTACTATTGGTATATACACTCCAATGATCAGCTCTTAGCAGCCCATGTGAGTCACCTAACACATGTGGGAACCATCATTTGGCAACTAGCATGAAATATCTCATAAGATTACAAAAATATGAGTAATCATTCATGACTTATTTACATGAAAACAAAATTACATATCCTTTATATCTAATCCATACACCAACGACCAAAAACACCTACAAACACTTTCATTCTTCAATTTTCTTCATCTAATTGATCTCTCTCAAGTTCTATCTTCAAGTTCTAAGTGTTCTTCATAAATTCCAAAAGTTCTAGTTTCATAAAATCAAGAATACTTTCAAGTTTGCTAGCTCACTTCCAATCTTGTAAGGTGATCATCCAACCTCAAGAAATCTTTGTTTCTTACAGTAGGTTATCATTCTAATACAAGGTAATAATCATATTCAAACTTTGGTTCAATTTCTATAACTATAACAATCTTATTTCAAGTGATGATCTTACTTGAACTTGTTTTCGTGTCATGATTCTGCTTCAAGAACTTCGAGCCATCCAAGGATCCATTGAAGCTAGATCCATTTTTCTCTTTTCCAGTAGGTTTATCCAAGGAAATTAAGGTAGTAATGATGTTCATAACATCATTCGATTCATACATATAAAGCTATCTTATTCGAAGGTTTAAACTTGTAATCACTAGAACATAGTTTAGTTAATTCTAAACTTGTTCGCAAACAAAAGTTAATCCTTCTAACTTGACTTTTAAAATCAACTAAACACATGTTCTATATCTATATGATATGCTAACTTAATGATTTAAAACCCGGAAACACGAAAAACACCGTAAAACCGGATTTACGCCGTCGTAGTAACACCGCGGGCTGTTTTGGGTTAGTTAATTAAAAACTATGATAAACTTTGATTTAAAAGTTGTTATTCTGAGAAAATGATTTTTATTATGAACATGAAACTATATCCAAAAATTATGGTTAAACTCAAAGTGGAAGTATGTTTTCTAAAATGGTCATCTAGACGTCGTTCTTTCGATTGAAATGACTACCTTTACAAAAACGACTTGTAACTTATTTTTTCCGACTAGAAACCTATACTTTTTTTGTTTAGATTCATAAAATAGAGTTCAATATGAAACCATAGCAATTTGATTCACTCAAAACGGATTTAAAATGAAGAAGTTATGGGTAAAACAAGATTGGATAATTTTTCTCATTTTAGCTACGTGAAAATTGGTAACAAATCTATTCCAACCATAACTTAATCAACTTGTATTATATATTATGTAATCTTGAGATACCATAGACACGTATACAATGTTTCGACCTATCATGTCGACACATCTATATATATTTCGGAACAACCATAGACACTCTATATGTGAATGTTGGAGTTAGCTATACAGGGTTGAGGTTGATTCCAAAATATATATAGTTTGAGTTGTGATCAATACTGAGATACGTATACACTGGGTCGTGGATTGATTCAAGATAATATTTATCGATTTATTTCTGTACATCTAACTGTGGACAACTAGTTGTAGGTTACTAACGAGGACAGCTGACTTAATAAACTTAAAACATCAAAATATATTAAAAGTGTTGTAAATATATTTTGAACATACTTTGATATATATGTATATATTGTTATAGGTTCGTGAATCAACCAGTGGCCAAGTCTTACTTCCCGACGAAGTAAAAATCAGTGAAAGTGAGTTATAGTCCCACTTTTAAAATCTAATATTTTTGGGATGAGAATACATGCAGGTTTTATAAATGATTTACAAAATAGACACAAGTACGTGAAACTACATTCTATGGTTGAATTATCAAAATCGAATATGCCCCTTTTTATTAAGTCTGGTAATCTAAGAATTAGGGAACAGACACCCTAATTGACGCGAATCCTAAAGATAGATCTATTGGGCCTAACAAACCCCATCCAAAGTACCGGATGCTTTAGTACTTCGAAATTTATATCATATCCGAAGGGTGTCCCGGAATGATGGGGATATTCTTATATATGCATCTTGTTATTGTCGGTTACCAGGTGTTCACCATATGAATGATTTTTATCTCTATGTATGGGATGTGTATTGAAATATGAAATCTTGTGGTCTATTGTTACGATTTGATATATATAGGTTAAACCTATAACTCACCAACATTTTTGTTGACGTTTTAAGCATGTTTATTCTCAGGTGATTATTAAGAGCTTCCGCTGTCGCATACTTAAATAAGGACAAGATTTGGAGTCCATGCTTGTATGATATTGTGTAAAAACTGCATTCAAGAAACTTATTTTGTTGTAACATATTTGTATTGTAAACCATTATGTAATGGTCGTGTGTAAACATGATATTTTAGATTATCATTATTTGATAATCTACGTAAAGCTTTTTAAACCTTTATTGATGAAATAAAGGTTATGGTTTGTTTAAAAATGAATGCAGTCTTTGAAAAACGTCTCATATAGAGGTCAAAACCTCGCAACGAAATCAATTAATATGGAACGTTTTTAATCAATAAGAACGGGACATTTCAGTTGGTATCCGAGCGTTGGTCTTAGAGAACCAGAAAATTTGCATTAGTGTGTCTTATCGAGTTTGTTAGGATGCATTAGTGAGTCTGGACTTCGACCGTGTTTTCTTTAAAAATGATTGCTTAACATTTTTGTGGGAAACTATATATTTTTAACATATGAATATTATGTGATATATTAATCTCTTAACGTGTTTGATATTATGTGATAGATGTCTACCTCTAGAACAAGTCCCATTGACTCACCTAATAATAATGAAGAGTCAAATGTAAATTGGAATGATTTGTGGACTGATTCACAAGTTCCCGAAGAGGAACCGGAAGAAGAGTCGGAACCGGAAGAAGAATCGGAACCGGAAGAAGAATCGGAACCGGATGAAGAAATAGAACCGGTGGGGGAAATAATAAAACGGTTAAGTAAAAGAAAATCCTCAACCAACCGACCAAAGTTAATTATGGTCAATGGTGTTTCCGCCAAGGAAGCAAAATATTGGGAGGATTACCAATTCTCCGATGAATCGGATTCCGACGAGAATTCCGATGATGTTATAGAAATTACCCCAACTGAATTTAAAAAGGCAAAAGAAAATAATAAGGGAAAGGGCATAAAAATAGAGAAATCTAATTCCAACCCCGATGAACTTTATATGTATCGTCAACCCCCGAAGTCCTTAAGTTGTAACAATGACCCGGGAACCTCTAAACCACCAGGTTTTTCTAAACCAATGTGGACAACGACGGCTCGTATTAGGGGAACATCATATATCCCTAGAAACTTGGCAAAACGAACCAAAACCGAAGAAGAAGAAACGAGCGAGTCGGAATAAGATAGTTGTATTCGTGTGGTGTAATATATGGAATATAGTGTTCTTATGCTTTATGATATATGTAAAAATTGCTTGTATTAATAAGTATTTTTTTTTATGAATCTAACTCTTGTCTATTCTACAGTTTAAAAACAAAAAATGGATAGACAACCCAATATTTTAAGAGACCTACCCGGAGACATGATTGATGAAATCTTGTCTAGAGTCGGCCAGAATTCTTCGGCACAACTATTTAAGGCGAGATCAGTTTGTAAGACATTCGAAGAACGTTCCAAGAATGTCTTGGTTTATAAGAGACTTTCGTTTGAAAGATGGGGGATATCACATTGGGAAACCCATAAGTTACGATGTGTTTACTTTGACGCATATATTGCGGGGAACCCAAATGCTATTTTACGCAACGGGTTAAGAAATTATTTTGACTCAATATATCCGAATATTGGACTTCGTGATTTAGAAAAAGCGGCTAACATGCAACATAAAGAAGCATGTTATGCTTACGGATTAGTAATGTTCGCTTCTCACCAAAGTGAGAACAAGAACATCGGGCTACAACTATTAAACAAAACGTTTCCACAAGTGACGGAGTCGGTAATTGGGGTAAGAAATGAGGTTTTTAGATTATTACGGGACTGTTGGACATTACGTAACCCTCGTCCCTTTGATGACGTTACAACACGCTGTCTTATCAACGGCCATAACGGTTATGTTGCACAAGACCAAGGATGGGAAGTAGTCCTAGTAAAACCAGAATGCATGACTTGTTTCTGGACGTATGAATTACGTGTCTTTATTGCCTTTGCTGAACGACTTGTGTACTAGCTAGAATTGTCTTCACAACTATCTTGTATCAAAGTTATTGTGTGCTATATTTCATGCTTTATGTAAAATAAGCGGTATTGTAAGTTTGTAAAATATTGTATAAAAGTTTGAACGCGAAATATTATTATAATCAGTTTTTCATATAGAATTGTAGTAGTTGAATTGTATATTAGCTACTAAGTATGAACTTAACGGGTAGGTACTACCCGAATTTAAACTTATAAAACGCTAATATGAAGAAAAAGCTTTTATAAATGAGTTCATATTATGCTACGAAATACTATTAACTACTCTTAATATTCTGTATGATTAACTTGTTCCATTTAACTATTTTGAAGGAAATGGCACCGACTACTCGACACACCGTGAATATGAATGAAGAGGAATTCCGTACTTTTCTAGCTTCAAACATAGCCGCAGTACAGGCTGCGCTACATACCAACAATAACCTTGGATCTAGCAGTACAGGAAATCGTGTAGGATGCACCTACAAAGAATTCACTGCCTGCAAACCTTTGGAATTTGATGGAACCGAAGGACCGATCGGATTGAAACGGTGGACCGAGAAGGTTGAATCGGTGTTTGCCATAAGTAAGTGTACTGAAGAGGACAAAGTGAAGTACGCTACGCATACCTTCACAGGTTCTGCGTTAACATGGTGGAATACCTATCTAGAGCAAGTGGGACAAGATGATGCGTACGCACTACCGTGGTCAGCATTCAAGCACTTGATGAACGAGAAGTACCGTCCCAGAACCGAGGTCAATAAGCTCAAGACAGAACTTAGAGGGTTACGAACCCAAGGATTTGATATTACCACGTACGAAAGACGATTCACAGAATTGTGCCTATTGTGTCCGGGAGCATTCGAAGATGAGGAAGAGAAGATCGACGCGTTTGTGAAAGGATTACCGGAAAGAATCCAAGAAGATATAAGTTCGCACGAGCCCGCCTCCATACAACAGGCATGTAGAATGGCTCACAAACTAGTGAACCAGATTGAAGAAAGAATTAAAGAACAGACTGCTGAAGAGGCCAATGTGAAGCAAGTCAAAAGAAAGTGGGAGGAAAACGGTGATAAGAATCACCAATACAACAACAACAGCAATTACAACAATAATCGCAACAATTATCCCAACAATCGCAACATCAATCGCAACTACAACAAACGGCCCAACAACAACAACAACAACAACAACAACAGCAACTACAACAATCATCCCAACAACAATAATAACCGCAACAACAACAACAATCAGAAGCAACTATGCCAAAGGTGTGAAAAGAATCACTCGGGGTTCTGCACCAAATTTTGCAACAAGTGTAAAAGAAATGGTCATAGCGCGGCGAAGTGTGAGGTCTACGGACCAGGGGTTAATAGAACAAAAGGAACAAATGGTGTCGGAACGAGTAATGGCGGAGCAAGTAGTGTCGGAGCAAGTTATGCCAATGTAGTTTGTTATAAATGTGGAAAAACAGGCCACATTATTAGAAATTGCCCGAACCAGGAGAACACGAATGGACAAGGCCGTGGAAGAGTTTTCAATATTAATGCGGTAGAGGCACAGGAAGACCCGGAGCTTGTTACGGGTACGTTTCTTATTGACAATAAATCTGCTTACGTTTTATTTGATTCGGGTGCGGATAGAAGCTATATGAGTAGAGATTTTTGTGCTAAATTAAGTTGTCCATTGACGCCTTTGGATAGTAAATTTTTACTCGAATTAGCAAATGGTAAATTAATTTCAGCAGATAATATATGTCAGAATCGAGAAATTAAACTGGTTAGCGAAACATTTAAGATTGATTTGATACCAGTAGAGTTAGGGAGTTTTGATGTGATAATCGGTATGGACTGGTTGAAAGAAGTGAAAGCGGAGATTGTTTGTTACAAAAATGCAATTCGCATTATACGAGAAAAAGGAAAACCCTTAATGGTGTACGGAGAAAAGGGCAACACGAAGCTACATCTTATTAGTAATTTGAAGGCACAAAAACTAATAAGAAAAGGTTGCTATGCTGTTCTAGCACACGTCGAGAAAGTACAAACTGAAGAAAAGAGCATCAATGATGTTCCCATT